>NW_028167183.1:0-16723 GCF_963513975.1 Fringilla coelebs | reverse complement strand
GGGGGTGGGGAGGGACCTCCCCACCCCAAACTCGGGGCTGGGCCCCCTCGGGGCAGGGAGGGGCCCCCAAATGTGGGGCAGAGCCGGGACCTTTGGGGCCGTTTTAGGGTCAGTTTGGGGCCCTTTTGGGGCCCTTTTGGGGTCAGGTTTGGGGCCCTTTTGGGCCCTTTTGGGGCCGTTTTAGGGGCAGGTTTGGGGCCCTTTTGGGGCCCTTTTGGGGCCGTTTTAGGGGCAGGTTTGGGGAACACATTTGGGGCCGTTTTAGGGTCAGGTTTGGGGCCCTTTTGGGGCCATTTTAGGGGCAGGTTTGGGGGCCCTTTTGGGGCCGTTTTAGGGGCAGGTTTGGGGCCCTTTTGGGGCCCTTTTGGGGCCATTTTAGGGGCAGGTTTGGGGCCCTTTTGGGGCCGTTTTAGGGGCAGGTTTGGGGCCCTTTTGGGGCACTTTTGGGGCTGTTTTAGGGTCAGGTTTGGGGACACATTCTGGGGACAGTTTGGGACACATTTGGGGCCATTTTAGGGTCAGGTTTGGGGCCATTATGGGGCCGTTTTACGGTCAGGTTTGGGGCCCTTTTGGAGCCGTTTTAGGGTCAGTTTGGGGCCCTTTTGGGCCTTTTTAAGGAGGTTTGAGGCCCTTTTGGGGCCCTTTTGGGCCGTTTTAGGGTCAGGTTTGGGGACACATTCAGGGGCAGTTTGGGACACATTTGGGCCGTTTTAGGGTCAGGTTTGGGGCCCTTTTGGGGCCGTTTTAGGGTCAGGTTTGGGGACCCATTTGGGGCTCATTTAGGGACACATTTGGGGCCATTTGGGGACACATTTGGGATCAGTTTGGGGACAAATTTGGGGTCCATTTGGGGACACATTTGGGGCTCATTTAGGGACACATTTAGGGCTCATTTGGGGACGCATTTGCAGCTCACTTAGGGACACATTAGGGCCATTTCAGGGCTGTTCGGGGACAAGTTTAGGGCAGGTTTTTGGGACAGTTTCGTGGCAGTTTGGGGAAAGTTTTGGGGCAGTTTCAGGGGCAGTTTTGGACAGTTTTGGGACAGTTTCCGCGGCGGTTTCGTGGCAGTTTTGGGACAGTTTAGGGCAGTTCTGGGGCGGTTTTGGAGCAGATTTTCGGACAGTTTAGGGACAGTTTTGGGGCGATTTCGAGGGCGGTTTGGGACAATTTTGGGGCCGTTTCGGGGTGGTTTTGAGGCAGTTTTGGAGCAGTTTTGAGGTACTTTTGGAGCAGATTTTGGGGCAGGTTTTTGGGGCCGTTCTGGGGCAGTTTTGGGGCAGGTTTGGGGCAGTTTCGGGGCCGTTTCGGGGCGGTGTTGGGGCAGGTTTTAGGGGGCAGTTTCGGGGCCGTTTCGGGCAGTTTAGGGGCAGGTTTCGGAACAGTTTTGGGGCCGTTTCGGGGCGTTTTGGGCAGGTTTTAGGCGGTTTTGGGGCAGTTTCGGGGCCGTTTCGCGGGCGCTCCCCCCCCGTCCCCCCCCTTCCCCTTGGTACCGTCCAGCGCCGCCCTCACGCTCCGTCCGCTGGGGGGCGCCCTCCTCCTCCTCCGCCCGGCCCCGCCCCCTCCGGCGGCGCGCGCGCGCGGGGCGTGACGTCACTTCCGGCGCGTCCCGTGAGGGGCCCCGGGATGGGGCGAGGGGAGGTGAGGGGGGCGGTGGGGAGGGGCAGGGGGGTCTGAGGGGGAACGGGAGGAGGGAAAATGGGGAGGGGTCTGAGGGGGTTTGGGGGGTCTGAGGGGGGAACGGGAGGAGGGGAAATGGGGAGGGGGTCTGAGGGGTTTGGGGGGTCTGAGGGGGGAACGGGGAGGAGGGGAAATGGGGAGGGGTCTGAGGGGTTTGGGGGGTCTGAGGGGTGAGGGGGGAACGGGAGGGGAAAGGGAAAATGGGGAGGGGGTCTGAGGGGAAAAGGGTCTGAGGGATCTGAGGGGGGAACGGGAGAAGGGAAATGGGGAGGGGTCTGAGGGGAAAAGGGGTCTGAGGGATCTGAGGGGGGAACGGGAGAAGGGAAATGGGGAGGGGTCCGAGGGGTTTGGGGGATGAGGGGGGAACGGGGAGGAGGGAAAATGGGGAGGGTCTGAGGGGTTTGGGGAGTCTGAGGGAGGAACGGGAGGAGGGAAAATGGGGAGGGGTCTGAGGGGTTTGGGGGGGTCTGAGGAGGGGACGGGAGGAGGGAAAATGGGGAGGGGTCTGAGGGGGTTTGGGGGGTCTGAGGGGTGAGGGGGGGAACGTGAGTGGAAAGGGGAAAATGGGGAGGGGTCTGAGGGGAAAAGGGGTCTGAGGGATCTGAGGGGGGAACGGGAGGAGGGGAAATGGGGAGGGGTCTGAGGGGTTTGGGGGGTCTGAGGGGGGAATGGGAGGGGAAAGGGAAAATTGGGAGGGGTCTGAGGGGAAAGGGGGCGTCAGGAAGGGTCTGGGGGGTCAGGGGGGGTCTGGGGGAACAGGAGGAGAGAAAATGAGGAGGGGTCTGAGGGGGAAAGGGAGATTGAGGAGGGGTCTGGGGGGTTTTGGGGGGTCTGGGGTGTTTAGGGGGTTCAGGAGGAGGGAAATGGGGGGGGTCTGAGGGGAAAGGGAGATTGAGGAGGGGTCTGGGGGGATCTGAGGGGTCAGGGGAGGTTTTGGGGGAATCTGAGGGGTCTGGGGGAGGTTTTGGGGGGGATTTGAGGGGTTCAGGGGGGCTTTTGTGGGGGGATCTGAGGGGTCTGGGGGAGGTTTGGGGGGGATCTGAGGGGTCTGGGGGAGGTTTTGGGGGGAATCTGAGGGGTCTGGGGGAGGTTTTGGGGGGGATCTGAGGGGTCTGGGGGTCTCTGGGGCAGCCCCTTAAACCCCCCCCGATCTCCCCCCCAGGCTGCTCCTGCCTGATCCGGCTCTGCCAAACCCAGCTCGGCGCCATGGGTGAGGGATGGACCCAAAAACAACCCCCAAAACACCCCAAAAACCCTGTGAAACACCCCAAAATTCCCCCCAAATCCCCCCAAACCACCCCAGAAACCCCAAACTTCGCCCAAACACCCCCCAAACCACCCAAAATTACCCCCCAAAATTCAAAATTTTCTTGTAAAACACCCCAAAATTCACCAAAAAACTCCCAAATCCCTGTAAAACACCCGAAATTCTCCAAAATCCCAGACTCCCCAAAGTTCACTGTACCAACAACCCAAAATTCCCCAAAACAACCTTGAAATTCTCCAGAAACACCCCAAAATTCCCCCAAAACTGTCTATAAAACACCCCAAATTTCCCCAAAAATCCCGAAATTCCTTAAAAATCTCCAGGAAACTTTTAAAATTGAGGACTGGAACCCCAAAATCCCCTGAAAATCCCCCAAAATCCCTCCCCAAACCCCTCCCCCCTACCTCCCCCCCACCCCATTCCCGTTAATCCGGGAACAGCTGGAACGCCTGGAATGACCCTGGAGTGACCCTGGGCTGCCCCTCCCCCCTCCTGAGCCCGTTCCCCTCCCCCATCCCATTTCTCCTCCCTCCCCCACCCCCCATTTTATCACCCCAAATTCCCTTTTTCCCTCCTAAATCTCATCTTTTCCCCTAAAATCCCGTTTTTCTACTCCCCCAAAACCATTTTTCCCCATTTTTTCCTTTTTTTTCCTCTCTTTTTCCTATTTTTTCCCATTTTCCCCATTTTTTTCCCCATTTTCCATTTTTTCCTGTTTTTCCCCATTTTTCCCTTTTTTCCTCTTTTTTTTTCCTATTTTTCCCTTTTTCCACCCATTTTTCCATTCTTTCCCATTTTTCCCCATTTTTCCCTTTTTTTCCCCTATTTTTTCCCTTTTTCCCCCCATTTTTCCCATTCTTTCCCATTTTTCCCTTTTTTCTCTCTTTTTTCCCTATTTTTTCCCATTTTCCTCCATTTTTTCCCTCATTTTTCTGTTCTTTCCCATTTTTTCCCTTTTTTTCCTTTTTCCCCCCCATTTTTCCTGTTCTTTCCCATTTTTTCCTGTTCTTTCCCATTTTCCCCGTTTTTTTCCATTTTTTTCCCTATTTTTTCCATTTTCCCTTTTTTCCTCCCATTTTTTCCTGTTCTTTCTCATTTTTCCATTTTTTTCTCTATTTTTTTCCCATTTCCCCCCCACGTTTTCCCCCATTTTTCCCGTTCTTTCCCATTTTTACCCATTTTTCCCGTTTTTTTCCCCCATTTCAGCCACCTCGGAGTGGCTCCGTTTCTTCGAGGACGCCGGGATCCCCCCCGGCCCCGCCCTGGGCTACGCCGTGGCCTTCGTGGACAACAGGGTGGGGAGGGGGAGAGAGACCCCCAAAAATGGGGGGGAGACCCCCAAAAATGGGGAGAGAGGACCCCTGGGAATGGGGAGAGAGACCCCTGGGGAATGGGGGAGAGATCTCTGGAACTGTGGAGACAGACCCCCAAAAATTGGGGGGAGAGACCCCTGAGAATGGGGGAGAGACCCCCAAAAATGGGGAGAGAGACCCCTGGGAATGGGGAGAGAGACCCCTGGGAATGGGGGGGGAGAGACCCCCGGGAATGGGGAGAGAAACTCCTGGGAATGGGGAGAGAGACCCCCGAAATTGGGGGGGAGAGACCCCTGGGAATGGGAGAGAGACCCCTGGGAATGGGGGAGAGACCCCCAAAAATGGGGGAGAGACCCCTGGGAATGAGGGAGAGAGACCCCTGGGAATGGGGGGGAGACCCCCAAAAATGGGGGAGAGACCCCTGGAATGAGGGAGAGAGACCCCTGGGAATGGGGTGGGAGACCCCCAAAAATGGGGGGAAGAGACCCCCGGGAATGGGGGAGAGAGACGCCTGGGGAATGGGGGAGAGACCCCCAAAAATGGGGAGAGACCCCTGGGAATGGGGATGGGAGACCCCAAAAATGGGGGAGAGAGATCCCCGGGAATGGGGGGAGAGACCCCCGGAAATGGGGGGGGACACCCCTGGGATTGGGGGGGAGACCCCCAGAATTAGGGTGGAAAGACCCCTGGGAATGGGGAGAGACCCCCGAAATTGGGGGGGAGAGAGACTCCCGAAAATGGGGGGGAGAGATCCCTGAAATTGGAGGGGACCGACTCCCAGGAATGGGGGTGAGACCCCTGGAAATGGGGGGAGAGACCCCTGGGAATGGGGGGGGAGAGACCCCCAAAAATAGGGGGGAGACCCCTGGAAATGGGGGGAGAGACTCCCAAAAATAGGGGGGAGCGACCCCCTGGGAATGGGGGGTGGATCCCAAGGAAATCCGGGTGGATCCCAGGGAAATCTGGGTGGATTTCAGTGGGATCCAGGTGGGACTGAGGGAACCTGAGTGGCTCTGGGGTGGATCCTGGTGGATCCCAGGGGAATCTGGGTGGGTCCAGGTGAAACTGAGGGACTCTGAGTGGATCTGGGGTGGATCCTGGTGGATCCCTGAGTGGATCCTGGTGGGTCCCAAGGACATTTAGGTACATTTCAGTGGAATCTGGGTGGATCCAGGTGGAACTGAGGGACTCTGAGTGGCTCTGGGGTGGATCCCAGTGGATCCCTGGGTGGATCCCGGTGGATCCCAGCCTCTCCCCCCGCAGGATCCACAAGAACATGCTGCTGGACCTGACCAAGGAGCTGATGAAGGAGCTGGGCATCACCGTGGTGGGCGACGTCATCGCCATCCTGCGCCACGCCAAGGTGGTCCACAGGCAGGTACGGGATCCCCTGGGATCCGCTGGAATCCACTGGGATCCGCTGGGGATCCGGGAACCCCCAAACCCTCCCCGTTCCCGTGGATCCCCCACAGGAAATGTGCCGGGCGGCCTCGGAGTCGCTGCAGCCCGAGGCTGCCGGGGGATCCCGGCGGGACCAGCCGGATCACCGGGATCATGAGCGGGATCACCGGGATCACGAGCGGGAGCACCGGAGCACTGGGATCACGAGCGGGAGCACCGGGAGCACCGGGATCCCTGCGGGGCCGCCGGCAGGATGATCACCAACAGCCTGAGCTGGGAGCCCGCCCCCCGCGCCCCCCGCAACGCCCCCGCCAAGGCCGGGATCTCCGTCACCGTCCCCAACGGCGCCGCCAAGGCCGGTAAGGACGGGTCAGGATCCCAAACGGGGCTTTTCCCACCAAAATGTCTGCCAGAAAGTGGGGGATCCTCGGGGATCCACTGTGGGGCTGGGGGATCCCAAACGGGCTTTCTCCACGCAAAATGTCTGCCAGAAAGAGGGGGATCCCTCGGGGATCCAATGTGGGGCTGGGGATCCCAAACAGGGATTTTCCCAGGTGGGGCTGGGGTCAATCCAGAGGGATCAGGGAGGAGCTGGGATCGATCCAGAGGGAACTGAGATCAATCCAGAGGAATCAGGGTGGGGCTGGGATCGATCCAGAAGAATCAGGGAGGATTTGGGATCGATCCAAAGAGAACTGAGATTAATCCAGGGGGATCAGGAGGATTTGGGATCGATCCAGAGGGATCAGGGAGGAGCTGGGATCGATCCAGAGGGAACTGAGATCAATCCAGAGGAATCAGGGTGGGGCTGGGATCGATCCAGAAGAATCAGGGAGGATTTTGGATCGATCCAGAGGGATCTGGTGCAGCTGGGGTTAATCCAGAGAAGCTGGGATCAATCCAGGGGGGCTGGAGGGCCCTGGGATCCCCCAAACCAATGAGAGATGAGCAGATCCCCTCCAGCCCCCCCCAGATCCCCCTGGATCCCGCCAGATCCCCGCTCCTCAGATCCTTTTCCATTTGCAGCCATCAGGGAGGATTTGGATTGATCCAGAGGGATCAGGGTGGAGCTAGGATTGATCCAGAGGGATCAGGGGGGATTTGGGATCGATCCAGGGGGAACTGAGATCAATCCAGGGGGATCAGGGTGGGGCTGGCATCGATCCAGAAGAATCAGGGAGGATTTGGGATGGATCCAGAAGGATCTGGGTGCAGCTGGGTTAATCCAGAGAGGCTGGGATCAATCCAGGGGGAGCTGGAGGGCCCTGGGATCCCCCCAAACCAATCAGAGATGAGCAGATCCCCTCCAGCCCCCCCCAGATCCCCCCTGGATCCCGCCAGATCCCCGCTCCTCAGATCCCTTTTCCATTTGCAGCCATCAGGGAGGATTTGGGATTGATCCAGAGGGATCAGGGTGGAGCTAGGATTGATCCAGAGGGATCAGGGGGGATTTGGGATCGATCCAGGGGGAACTGAGATCAATCCAGGGGGATCAGGGTGGGGCTGGCATCGATCCAGAAGAATCAGGAGGATTTGGGATCGATCCAGAGGGATCTGGGTGCAGCTGGGGTTAATCCAGAGAGGCTGGGATCAATCCAGGGGGAGCTGGAGGGCCCTGGGATCCCCCCAAACCAATCAGAGATGAGCAGATCCCCCCGGATCCCCCCGGATCCCCCCGGATCCCCGCTGCCCGGCTGCCTCTCCCTCCCGCAGGCGGATCGGGCCCCGCGGCGCCGGCCGGTGCCGCCCAAGCGGCGCCGGGTGACGGCCGAGGCCGAGGGCAAGTACGTGATCTCGCTGCCCAAGGGCACCACGGCCCGCAGCCGCCAGATCCTGCGCCTGCAGGCGGCCCGAGGTACGCACGGGGGGATCCTGGCGGGATCACGGGGGTCTTCAGTGGATCCTGGGGGTCTCTGGTGGGTCACGGGGCTCCCCGGTGGGTCCCTGGGGTTCCTTGGTCGATCTCGGGGTTCCTTGGTGGACCCCGGGGTTCTCCTGGGGGATCCTGGGGTTCTCCAGTTGATCCCGGGGTTCCCTGGTGGATCCCAAAATTCCCCTGGTGGATCCCGAGGTTCTCTGGTGGATCCCAGGGTTCTTTGGTGGATCCCGGGGTTCCTTGGTGAATCCTGAGCTCTCTATTTCTGGATCCTGAATTTCTCCTCTGGAATCCCCCAATTTCCCCTCTGGGATTCCCCAATTTCCTTCCTGAATCCCAAGATTCTCCTCCCAGATCCCAATTTCTTCTCCTGGATCTTGAATTTCCCCTTCTCAATCCTGGGTTTCTCTTCCTGGGAAAATGGGAGAATCCTAAATCCCCCCCATTTCCCCCAAATCCCCCATTTTCCCCCAAAATCTCCCCATATTTTCCCCCAAATCACCCATTTCCCCCCCAAATCCCCCATTTTCCCCAAATCGCCCATTTTCCCCCCAAATCCCCCCTATTTTCCCCAAATCTCCCCATTTTCCCCAAACCTCCCCATTTTTTCCCATAATCTCCCCATATTTTCTCAAATCCCCCATTTTCCCCACAAATCTCCCCATTTTCCCCCCCAAATCCCCATTTCTCCCCAAAATATTCCCATTTCTCTCCAAAATCTTCCTATTTCTCCCAATTCCCCATTTTTCCCAAAATCTCCCCATTTTCCCCCAAACTCCGCAGGCCTGGGCCGGCCCTCGGTGTTCGAGCGCCTCGGGGCCGAGGCCAAAGCGGCCGCAGCCGCCGGAGCCAAGGTGAGGGGGGGATCCGGGGGGATCCGGGGGGGGATCCAGGGTGGGGGTGGGGTCTGGGGAGGGGCTGGATCCAGGTGGGATCTGATGGGTGAAATCTGGGAGAGCGGGAGGTGGATCCGGGATCCTGGGGGGGAGGGATCCAGGGAGGGAGGGGTCCTGGGAGGGAGGGATCCTGGGAGGGAGGGATCCGGGATCCTGGGAGGGAGGGATCCAGGATCCAGGGAGGGAGGGATCCAGAGAGGGAGGGATCCGGGATCCTGGGAGGGAGGGATCCAGGATCCTGGGGGGGGAGGGATCTGGGATCCTGGGAGGGAGGGATCCAGGGAGGGAGGGATCCGGGATCCTGGGGGGAGGGATCCAGGGAGGGAGGGATCCGGGATCCTGGGGGGGAGGGATCTGGGATCCAGGAGGGAGGGATCCTGGGGAGGAGGGATCCAGGGAGGGAGGGATCCGGGATCCTGGGAAGGAGGGATCCAGGGAGGGAGGGATCCGGGATCCAGGGAGGGAGGGATCCAGGGAGGGAGGGATCCAGGATCCTGGGGGGGAGGGGATCCTGGGAGGGAGGGATCTGGGGAGGAGGGATCCAGGATCCAGGGATCAGGATCCAGGGAGGGAAAGATCCAGGGGAAAAGGATCTGTAATCCAGGGATCAGAATCCAGAGAGGTGGGATCCGGGATCCAGAGGAGGATGGGATCCAGAGCAGGATGGGATCCAGGGAGGTGGGATCTGGGATCCAGAGGAGGATGGGATCCAGAGCAGGATGGGATCCAGGGCCGGTGCAGGATCCGGGATCCAGTCGGGAATCCTCAGTTTGGGCCCCTCCCCTCCCCCGCAGCCCTCGGGGGTGTTCAGCCGCCTGGGGGCCGCCCCGGAGGGCCCCGATCCCGGCGCTGCGGCCGACCCCGCGGGCGATCCGGCGGATCCCGAGGCGCTGCCCTACGCCGGCGTGCTGAAGAAGCGTCGGGAATGTTCCGGAACGGCGGCGGCGGCGCAGGACGGGGCCGTGTCCAGCTCGGGGGGCGCCTGGGGCTGCGGCCAGGTCAGCAGCTCCTGCGGCCCCCGCAGCGTCTTCCGCAGGCTGGGCCGCAAACCCGACTGAGGGATCCGCCGGGATCCACTGGGATCCACCGGGATCCACCAGGAGCTGATGGGACTGACGGCGGGAATGGGGATCCCGGGGATCGTGGGGATCCTGTGGGACTGATGCTGGGGATCCTGGGAGTGTGGATCCTGCTGAATCCACTGGGATCCACCCGGGATCCACCGGGAGATGATGGGACTGACGGCAGAAATGGGGATCCCAGGGATCGTGGGGATCCTGCTGGGACTGATCCTGGGGATCCTGGGAGTGTGGATCCTGCTGAATCCACTGGGATCCACCCGGGATCCACCGGGAGCTGATGGGACTGATGGTGGGAACGGGGATCCTGCTGGATCCACTGGGATCCCCCTGGGAGCTGCTGGGACTGATGGCGGGAACGGGGATCCCGGGGATCCTGCTGGGACTGATCCTGGGGATCCTGGGAGTGGGAATCCTGCGGGATCCACCTGGGATCTTGCTGGGACTGATCCTGGGGATCCAGGGAGTGGGGATCCTGTGGGATCCACCTGGGATCCTGCTGGGACTGATCCTGGGGATCCTGGGAGAGGGAATCCTGCGGGATCCACCTGGGATCTTACTGGGACTGATCCTGGGGATCCAGGGAGAGGGAATTCTGCTGGATCCACTGGGATCCACCTGGGAGGTGATGGGACTGATAATGGTGGATCCCAGGGATCCTGGGAGTGGGGATCCTGCTGGATCCACCGGGATCCCCCCGGGAGCTGACAGGAGGTGATGGGACTGACGATGGGAACAGGGATCCTGAGGATCGTGGGAGCCTACTGGGATTGATCCTGGGGATCCTGGGAGTGGGAATCCTGCTGGATCCACTGGGATCTTCTGGGATTGACAGCGGGAACGGCGATCCCGGGGATCCCGAGATTTGGGGATCCTGCTGGGATGTGGATCCCAGGAATCCAGGGGATCCTGCTGGGATGGATGCCAGGGGATCCCAGGAGTGGGAATGCTGCTGGGATTGATCCGGGGGGATCCCCCAGAAATCCCTGCGGGGATCCTGCTGGAAACCCCCGGTGGATCCCGGCTGCAGATCCCAAGGCCAAACCAGCACCAAAATCTCCTTTTTTCCCCCCAATTTTCCCCTTCCCAGATTTTTATTTCTTTTTTTTTTTGGGAGATTTGGGGGTGCAGACACAAAATCCCATCCAGAGCTGGATTTTTATTCCCATTTTCCCGGATTTTTATTCCCCTTTTTTTGGATTTTTATTCCCATTTTCTGGGTTTTTTTACCCCAAAAAGTTTTACTCATAAAAAAATTTTTCCAAAAATGATCCCTGGGCTGAATTTTGGGAGCAATTTCCCAAAAAAACCCCCAAATCCTCCCAAAAAACCCCCAAATCCTCCCCAAACCCCACCACAGGTGCTCAAAACACCCCAAAATTGCCTTAATTTGTGGATTTTTGCCTCCAGAACCCCCCAAATTCCTCATTTCCCCCAAAATTTCTTCCTCTCTTTGGCCACAAACCCCCAAAAATTTGCTTTTTATCCCCAAAATGAGTTCGGGGTGGGGAATGCTGAGGTGGGGGAGGTTTTTAATCAGAAAAAAAAAATGAAATTTGGGAATTTTTTTCCCCAAAATTGAGAATTTTTTTCTTCACTTTTATGCTTTCTCCCCGATTTTTGGGATTTTTCCCCTCCACTTTTTTTGGCTTTTCCTCTGAATTTCGGAATTTTTTTTCCCTCCCCTGTGTGTTTTTTTTCCCCGAATTTGGGATTTTTCCCCCCAAATTCCAGGGCCGGATTTCACTGCGCTTCGGGTGAATTCTCGCGGTTTTTCCGCTTCTCGCGGGAGCTTTTTTTGGGCAATAAACGAGTGAGTGTTAATAAACGCTAATTTATGCAGATCTATTGAAAGGCACGCAAATGAGCTTTAATTAAGGCGGGAGCGAGGCCCCGCCCCTTCCGCCCCGCCCCTCGCGGGGTAACCACGCCCTCAGTGACGTCATAGCCACGCCCCCGGGGCAGGCGCGCGCGCGGGGGTCTCCCCCTCACGGCCCCCCCTCCCCCCCCCCCCCCGCGCTGTTTTCGGTCCCTTTTTCTTTTTCCGCCGCTTTTTTAAAAATTGGTTTTAATTTAAATTTTATTTTTCCTCTTTCCGGGACGGAACGGAACCGGGACAGGGGAAGGGAGGAATTAAAAAAGCCCCGCGCGGGTCCCGGGAGGAGCGGCCGGACCCGGCCGGGCCTGCGGCCTCCATGACAGGTGAGAGGAGACCTTGGGGGTGGTTCCGCTCCTCCTCCCCCCCCGGCGCCGCGCAATGGACTCGCCCGGCTCCCTTGAGGGGCAGCGAGGGCCGCACCACCCGCGCGCCGCCGGAGGGGGGCGCCGCGTTCCTCCCTCTCCCCCCCCACTTTGGCGGGAGAGAATGGGCTCGTCCTGGTCGTGAGGGGGGGGTGGGGGGGCCGCACCACGCGTGGGGGGAGGGGGGGACACGCGGGGACATGCGGGGACACGGGGGGGACAACGGCGCTTCCCCCCCCCGCGACCGCGCTGTGGTTCCGCCCGCTGCCGTTCCGTTCGCTCCTGTGGGGAGCGAACCACTCCTGAAATGGGGGGAGAGGGCCTGGGGGCGCTCTCTGTGTGTCCCCCCCTCCCCAAATCCCCCCCTCAGCCCCTCAGGATGGGACCCCTCCCCAAATTCCGGCCCAAATTCCTCCGCAAAATCCCAAATTTCCTGCTCGGGGAGGAGCAGCAATGGCGTGGGACCCCCCCCCCCCCAAAGATTTCCTCCCCAATTTCCCCCCCCTAAAATTCCCCTCCCCAAATTCCTTCCCTCTTTTCCCTCCCCCCAAAAATCCCCCCAATTTCCCCTCCCCCAATTTCCCCTCCCCCAATTTCCCCTCCCCAGATCCCCCCCAGAGCCGCTGCTCCTTCCCAAATTTCCCGAATTTTCCTCCCCAAATCCCAATTTTGGCCGTTTTCTCCCCATTTTCTGGCCCCAGGAGGAGCCGGCGCCGGGAGCTGCCCTCGGACGCGGATCCGGCGCTCGGGTACAGGCGGGGGCTCCGGCTGGAATTAATTGGGGTCGTTAACGAGGGGGAATCGAGCCCCGGGTCTGCCCTGTCCTCGTCCATCCCCAAATCCCCAAATCCTCCGGGATCCACCCCAAAATCCCACAGATCCATCCCAAAATCCCATCCATGGCTCCCAAAACCCCACAGATCCCAAAACCCCACAGATCTGTCCCAAAACCCCACAGATCCATCCCAAAATCCCATCCGTGGCTCCCAAAATCCCACGGATCCCAAAACCCCACGGATCTGCCCCAAAACCCCACGGATCTGTCCCAAAATCCTCCAGATCTGTCCCAAAATCCCACAGATCCATCCCAAAATCCCATCCATGGCTCCCAAAATTCCACAGATCCATCCCAAAATCCCATCCGTGGGCCCCAAAACCCCACAGATCCCAAAACCCCACGGATCTGTCCCAAAACCCCACGGATCTGCCCAAAAATCCTCCAGATCTGCCCCAAAATCCCACAGATCCATCCCAAAATCCCACAGATCCATCCCAAAATCCCATGCATGGCTCCCAAAATCCCACAGATCCCAAACCCCCACAGATCTGCCCCAAAATCCCACAGATCCATCCCAAAATCCCATCGATGGCTCCCAAAATCCCACAGATCCCAAAACCCCACGGATCTGTCCCAAAATCCTCCAGATCTGTCCCAAAACCCCACAGATCCATCCCAAAATCCCATGGATTCATCTCAAAACCCCAAAATCCCGTGGATCGGTCCCAAAATCCCACAAATCCACCCCAAACCCCCACAGATCCCAAAATCCCATGGATCCACCCCGTTATTGATCCCATTGGTCCATTATCGATCCCGTTATCAATCCCGTTGTTCATCCCATTAATTATGTTACTGATCCTATTGATCCATTGTCGATCCCGTTATCGATCCCATTGATCCATTGTCAACCCTGTTATCGATCCCGTTATCAATCCCGTTATTGATCCCATATGGATCCATTATCAATCCCATTATCATCGATCCCGTTATCGATCCCTTATTGATCCTTTATTGACCCCTTATTGATCCCTTATCGATCCCTTATTGATCGCGTTATCGATCCCGTTATGTATCCCATTGATCCATTATCAATCCCGTTATCAATCCCGTTATTGATCCCTTATTGATCCTTTATTGATCCCTTATTGATCCCTTATCGATCCCTTATTGATCGCGTTATCGATCCCGTTATGTATCCCATTGGTCCATTATCAATCCCGTTATCAATCCCGTTATTGATCCCTTATTCATCCTTTATTGATCCCTTATTGATCCCTTATCGATCCCCTATTGATCACATTATCGATCCCGTTATGTATCCCATTGATCCATTATTGATCCCATTATCGATCCCACTATCGATCCCGTTATTGATCCCTTATCGATCCCGTTATCGATCCCCGCAGGTGCTCCCGGCCCCGCAGGGCCCCGGGGGGGCTCCGGTGGCCCCGGGGGTCCCCGGGGGGGGCGGGGCCACCATGAGTGACGTGCAGGTGGTCAAGGAGGGCTGGCTGCACAAGAGGGGTGAGCCGGGGGCGGGGCTTGGGCACGGGGGGCGGGGCTTGGGCCCTGGGGGCGGGGCTTGGGGCCTGGGGTGGGGCTTGGGCCGGGATTTGGGGTTGGGTTGGGATTGGGGTGTGGGATTGGGGGATTTGGGATTGGGGGATTTGGGGATTGGGGTTTGGGGGATTGCGATGGGATTGGGGTGTGGGATGGGGGGTTTGGGATTGGAGGATTTGGGATTGGAGGATTTGGGATTGGGATGGGGGATTTGGGATTGGGATGGGATTTGGGATGGGGGATTTGGGGGATTTGGGATTGAGATTGGGAGGGGGAATTTGAGATTGGGGGATTTGGGGTTTCGGGGATTGCGATGGGATTGAGATTGGGAGGGGGAATTTGGGATTGGGGGGTTTGGGATTAGGGATTGGGGGTGTGGGATGGGGATTTGGGATTGGGATGGGGATGGGATGGAGATTGGGATTGAGGGATTTGGGATTGGAGGTGTGGGATGGGGGATTTGGGGTTAGGATTTGGGATTGGATTGAGGGATTTGTGATTGGGGTTGAGGTTTGGGATTTGGGGTTGAGATTTGGGATTGGGATGGGAATGGGGGATTTGGGGGACTTGGGGGATTTGGGATTGGGATGGGATGGGGGGATTTGAGCAATTTGGGATTGGGATTGGGGGTGTGGGATGGGGGATTTGGGGTTAGGATTCGGGGTAGGGATGGAGAATTTGGGATTGGGGCTCTCAGGATGGGACCGGGATGAGGGATTTGTGGTTGAGATTTGGGATTTGGGATGGGAATGGGACAGGAAATTTGTGGGATTTGGGATCGTGGCTGTGACCCAGGGGATCTCCCCCATTTCCCCGCTCCCCCCACCCCCGTTAACCCCTTCCTGCCCCCTCCCAGGCGAGTACATCAAGACGTGGCGCCCGCGCTATTTCCTGCTCAAGAGCGACGGCTCCTTCGTCGGCTACCGGGAGCGGCCGGAGAGCCCCGAGCACGGCCTCCCCCCCCCTCAACAACTTCTCCGTGGCCGGTAGGGCCTCGCCACGGGGGGCTGGGGGTCCCAGCCCGGCCCCCTGCCCGGTTCTCGCCCCATTTTTGGGGTTCTGCCCCGTTGCAGAGTGCCAGCTGATGAGGACGGAGCGGCCGCGCCCCAACACCTTCGTCATCCGCTGCATGCAGTGGACGACGGTGATCGAGAGGACGTTCCACGTGGACACGGCCCGGGAGCGGTGCGTGGGCAGGGAGGGGTGAGACCCCAAATTCCTCTGGGAGAGACCCCAAATCCCTCTGGGGGAGACCCCCAAATTCCTCTGGGAGAGACCCCAGATCCTGCTGGGAGAGACCCCAGATCCTGCTGGGAGAGACCCCAAACTCCTCTGGGAGAGACCCCAGATCCTGGGGGGAGAGATCTCAAATCTCTCTGGGAGAGAGACCCCAGATCCTGCTGGGAGAGACCTCAAATGCTGCTGGGAGAGACCCCAAATCCTGCTGGGAGAGACCCCAAATTCACCTCTGAGAGAGACCCCAAATCCCTCTGGGAGAGACCCCAAGTCCTGCTGGGAGAGACCTCAAATCCTGTTGGGAGAGATCTCAAATCTCTCTGGGAGAGAGACCCCAAATCCTGGGGGGAGAGACCCCAGCTGGGAGAGACCCCAAATCCTGGGGAGAGAGACCCCAAATCCTGCTGGGAGAGACCCCAAATCCTGCTGGGAGAGACCCCAGATCCTGCTGGGAGAGACCCCAGATCCTCCTCTAAGAAAGACCCCAAATCCTTCTCTGAGAGAAACCCCAAATTCTGGGGGGAGAGACCCCAAATCCCTCTGGGAGAGACCCCAAATCCCTCTGGGAGAGACCCCAAATCCCTCTGGGAGAGACCCCAAATTCCTCTGGGGGAGAGCCCAAATCCTGCTTGGAGAGACCCCAAATCCTGCTGGGAGAGACCCCAGATCCCGCTGGGAGAGACCCCAAATTCCTCTGGGAGGGACCCCAAATGTTGGGGAGAGAGAGCCCAAATTCCTCTGGGAGAGACCCCAAATCCTGCTTGGAGGACCCCAAATCCTGCTGGGAGAGACCCCAGATCCCTGTGGGAGAGACCCCAAATGTTGGGGAGAGAGAGCCCAAATCCTGCTGGGAGAGATCCCAAATCCTGGGGGGGAGAGACCCCAGATCCCGCTGGGAGAGACCCCAAATCCTGCTGGGAGAGACCCCAGATCCTCCTCTAAGAAAGACCCCCAAGTCCTTCTCTGAGAGAAACCCCAAATTTTCCTCTGGGAGAGACCCCAAATCCTGCTGGGAGAGACCCCAGATCCTGCTAGGAGAGAACCCAAATCCTCCTCTAAGAAAAACCCCATGTCCTTCTCTGAGAGAAACCCCAAATTCCCTTTTGGGAGAGACCCCAAATTCCGCTGGGAGAGACCCCAGATCCTGGGAGGAGAGACCCCCAATCCTACTGGGAGAGATCTCAAATCTCTCTGGGAGAGAGACCCCAAATCCTGGGGGGAGAGACCCCAGATCCTGCTGGGAGAGACCCCAAATCCCGCTGGGAGAGACCCCAAATCCTGCTGGGAGAGATCCCAGATCCTGCTGGGAGAGACCCCAAATCCTGCTGGGAGAGACCCCAAATCCTTCTCTGAGAGAAACCCCAAATTCTTCTCTGGGAGAGACCCCAAATCC
>NW_028167184.1:0-143964 GCF_963513975.1 Fringilla coelebs | reverse complement strand
CTCCGGAGCGGGGGCTTGTGCCGAAAGAGGCCGGGAACAGGCGCTTACCTTCGGACAGCTCCGGATGCCCGTCTAATGCGTCTCTTGTCGCCTACACGGCAGGGAAAAGCTTTTCCACTCTGTCTAGGAAGGAGAAAGTGTGCCAGCAGAGCAAATGCCTCCCGGACTTTCCCTGCAATTCAGCAAGTGCTTTGCAGCTTGAAATTGGAAGGAAAGCCTCAGATTTAGCAGCCAGAGCTTCAGGAGGAGCAGCAGCGAGCACAGCATCGCTTTTGCAGCAGCTCCTTCCATGTGCATGTTTTTGGGAGTGGAAAGGCTTGCAGAGTGTTCAAGTAGCTTTTTCTCTCCGCTGGAAAGCTGCACGCTCAGTGCCAGTGTTCTGCAGCTTCTTTCTTCACGTTTCAGCAGCTAGCACGCTCTCCGTGTGCAGGAGAAGCGGCTGAGGCTTCCTTGCCGGAGACGAGGCACCTTCGCCGGCAGAGAGCCTCCGGCCGGCCGCGGTGCGCTCCGGAGCGGGGGCTTGTGCCGAAAGAGGCCGGCAACAGGCGCTTACCTTCGGACAGCTCCGGATGCCCGTCTAATGCGTCTCTTGTCGCCTACACGGCAGGGAAAAGCTTTTCCACTCTGTCTAGGAAGGAGAAAGTGTGCCAGCAGAGCAAATGCCTCCCGGACTTTCCCTGCAATTCAGCAAGTGCTTTGCAGCTTGAAATTGGAAGGAAAGCCTCAGATTTAGCAGCCAGAGCTTCAGGAGGAGCAGCAGCGAGCACAGCATCGCTTTTGCAGCAGCTCCTTCCATGTGCATGTTTTTGGGAGTGGAAAGGCTTGCAGAGTGTTCAAGTAGCTTTTTCTCTCCGCTGGAAAGCTGCACGCTCAGTGCCAGTGTTCTGCAGCTTCTTTCTTCACGTTTCAGCAGCTAGCACGCTCTCCGTGTGCAGGAGAAGCGGCTGAGGCTTCCTTGCCGGAGAAGCGGCACCTTCGCCGGCAGAGAGCCTCCGGCCGGCCGCGGTGCGCTCCGGAGCGGGGGCTTGTGCCGAAAGAGGCCGGGAACAGGCGCTTACCTTCGGACAGCTCCGGATGCCCGTCTAATGCGTCTCTTGTCGCCTACACGGCAGGGAAAAGCTTTTCCACTCTGTCTAGGAAGGAGAAAGTGTGCCAGCACAGCAAATGCCTCCCGGACTTTCCCTGCAATTCAGCAAGTGCTTTGCAGCTTGAAATTGGAAGGAAAGCCTCAGATTTAGCAGCCAGAGCTTCAGGAGGAGCAGCAGCGAGCACAGCATCGCTTTTGCAGCAGCTCCTTCCATGTGCATGTTTTTGGGAGTGGAAAGGCTTGCAGAGTGTTCAAGTAGCTTTTTCTCTCCGCTGGAAAGCTGCACGCTCAGTGCCAGTGTTCTGCAGCTTCTTTCTTCACGTTTCAGCAGCTAGCACGCTCTCCGTGTGCAGGAGAAGCGGCTGAGGCTTCCTTGCCGGAGACGAGGCACCTTCGCCGGCAGAGAGCCTCCGGCCGGCCGCGGTGCGCTCCGGAGCGGGGGCTTGTGCCGAAAGAGGCCGGCAACAGGCGCTTACCTTCGGACAGCTCCGGATGCCCGTCTAATGCGTCTCTTGTCGCCTACACGGCAGGGAAAAGCTTTTCCACTCTGTCTAGGAAGGAGAAAGTGTGCCAGCAGAGCAAATGCCTCCCGGACTTTCCCTGCAATTCAGCAAGTGCTTTGCAGCTTGAAATTGGAAGGAAAGCCTCAGATTTAGCAGCCAGAGCTTCAGGAGGAGCAGCAGCGAGCACAGCATCGCTTTTGCAGCAGCTCCTTCCATGTGCATGTTTTTGGGAGTGGAAAGGCTTGCAGAGTGTTCAAGTAGCTTTTTCTCTCCGCTGGAAAGCTGCACGCTCAGTGCCAGTGTTCTGCAGCTTCTTTCTTCACGTTTCAGCAGCTAGCACGCTCTCCGTGTGCAGGAGAAGCGGCTGAGGCTTCCTTGCCGGAGACGAGGCACCTTCGCCGGCAGAGAGCCTCCGGCCGGCCGCGGTGCGCTCCGGAGCGGGGGCTTGTGCCGAAAGAGGCCGGGAACAGGCGCTTACCTTCGGACAGCTCCGGATGCCCGTCTAATGCGTCTCTTGTCGCCTACACGGCAGGGAAAAGCTTTTCCACTCTGTCTAGGAAGGAGAAAGTGTGCCAGCAGAGCAAATGCCTCCCGGACTTTCCCTGCAATTCAGCAAGTGCTTTGCAGCTTGAAATTGGAAGGAAAGCCTCAGATTTAGCAGCCAGAGCTTCAGGAGGAGCAGCAGCGAGCACAGCATCGCTTTTGCAGCAGCTCCTTCCATGTGCATGTTTTTGGGAGTGGAAAGGCTTGCAGAGTGTTCAAGTAGCTTTTTCTCTCCGCTGGAAAGCTGCACGCTCAGTGCCAGTGTTCTGCAGCTTCTTTCTTCACGTTTCAGCAGCTAGCACGCTCTCCGTGTGCAGGAGAAGCGGCTGAGGCTTCCTTGCCGGAGAAGCGGCACCTTCGCCGGCAGAGAGCATCCTGCCGGCCGCGGTGCGCTCCGGAGCGGGGGCTTGTGCCGAAAGAGGCCGGGAACAGGCGCTTACCTTCGGACAGCTCCGGATGCCCGTCTAATGCGTCTCTTGTCGCCTACACGGCAGGGAAAAGCTTTTCCACTCTGTCTAGGAAGGAGAAAGTGTGCCAGCAGAGCAAATGCCTCCCGGACTTTCCCTGCAATTCAGCAAGTGCTTTGCAGCTTGAAATTGGAAGGAAAGCCTCAGATTTAGCAGCCAGAGCTTCAGGAGGAGCAGCAGCGAGCACAGCATCGCTTTTGCAGCAGCTCCTTCCATGTGCATGTTTTTGGGAGTGGAAAGGCTTGCAGAGTGTTCAAGTAGCTTTTTCTCTCCGCTGGAAAGCTGCACGCTCAGTGCCAGTGTTCTGCAGCTTCTTTCTTCACGTTTCAGCAGCTAGCACGCTCTCCGTGTGCAGGAGAAGCGGCTGAGGCTTCCTTGCCGGAGACGAGGCACCTTCGCCGGCAGAGAGCCTCCGGCCGGCCGCGGTGCGCTCCGGAGCGGGGGCTTGTGCCGAAAGAGGCCGGGAACAGGCGCTTACCTTCGGACAGCTCCGGATGCCCGTCTAATGCGTCTCTTGTCGCCTACACGGCAGGGAAAAGCTTTTCCACTCTGTCTAGGAAGGAGAAAGTGTGCCAGCAGAGCAAATGCCTCCCGGACTTTCCCTGCAATTCAGCAAGTGCTTTGCAGCTTGAAATTGGAAGCAAAGCCTCAGATTTAGCAGCCAGAGCTTCAGGAGGAGCAGCAGCGAGCACAGCATCGCTTTTGCAGCAGCTCCTTCCATGTGCATGTTTTTGGGAGTGGAAAGGCTTGCAGAGTGTTCAAGTAGCTTTTTCTCTCCGCTGGAAAGCTGCACGCTCAGTGCCAGTGTTCTGCAGCTTCTTTCTTCACGTTTCAGCAGCTAGCACGCTCTCCGTGTGCAGGAGAAGCGGCTGAGGCTTCCTTGCCGGAGACGAGGCACCTTCGCCGGCAGAGAGCCTCCGGCCGGCCGCGGTGCGCTCCGGAGCGGGGGCTTGTGCCGAAAGAGGCCGGGAACAGGCGCTTACCTTCGGACAGCTCCGGATGCCCGTCTAATGCGTCTCTTGTCGCCTACACGGCAGGGAAAAGCTTTTCCACTCTGTCTAGGAAGGAGAAAGTGTGCCAGCAGAGCAAATGCATCCCGGACTTTCCCTGCAATTCAGCAAGTGCTTTGCAGCTTGAAATTGGAAGGAAAGCCTCAGATTTAGCAGCCAGAGCTTCAGGAGGAGCAGCAGCGAGCACAGCATCGCTTTTGCAGCAGCTCCTTCCATGTGCATGTTTTTGGGAGTGGAAAGGCTTGCAGAGTGTTCAAGTAGCTTTTTCTCTCCGCTGGAAAGCT
Organism: Fringilla coelebs; assembly: GCF_963513975.1. NCBI lineage: Eukaryota > Metazoa > Chordata > Aves > Passeriformes > Fringillidae > Fringilla > Fringilla coelebs. Next base: position 140,070 of record NW_028167184.1, on the reverse strand, counting down.
GCACGCTCAGTGCCAGTGTTCTGCAGCTTCTTTCTTCACGTTTCAGCAGCTAGCACGCTCTCCGTGTGCAGGAGAAGCGGCTGAGGCTTCCTTGCCGGAGACGAGGCACCTTCGCCGGCAGAGAGCCTCCGGCCGGCCGCGGTGCGCTCCGGAGCGGGGGCTTGTGCCGAAAGAGGCCGGGAACAGGCGCTTACCTTCGGACAGCTCCGGATGCCCGTCTAATGCGTCTCTTGTCGCCTACACGGCAGGGAAAAGCTTTTCCACTCTGTCTAGGAAGGAGAAAGTGTGCCAGCACAGCAAATGCCTCCCGGACTTTCCCTGCAATTCAGCAAGTGCTTTGCAGCTTGAAATTGGAAGGAAAGCCTCAGATTTAGCAGCCAGAGCTTCAGGAGGAGCAGCAGCGAGCACAGCATCGCTTTTGCAGCAGCTCCTTCCATGTGCATGTTTTTGGGAGTGGAAAGGCTTGCAGAGTGTTCAAGTAGCTTTTTCTCTCCGCTGGAAAGCTGCACGCTCAGTGCCAGTGTTCTGCAGCTTCTTTCTTCACGTTTCAGCAGCTAGCACGCTCTCCGTGTGCAGGAGAAGCGGCTGAGGCTTCCTTGCCGGAGACGAGGCACCTTCGCCGGCAGAGAGCCTCCGGCCGGCCGCGGTGCGCTCCGGAGCGGGGGCTTGTGCCGAAAGAGGCCGGCAACAGGCGCTTACCTTCGGACAGCTCCGGATGCCCGTCTAATGCGTCTCTTGTCGCCTACACGGCAGGGAAAAGCTTTTCCACTCTGTCTAGGAAGGAGAAAGTGTGCCAGCAGAGCAAATGCATCCCGGACTTTCCCTGCAATTCAGCAAGTGCTTTGCAGCTTGAAATTGGAAGGAAAGCCTCAGATTTAGCAGCCAGAGCTTCAGGAGGAGCAGCAGCGAGCACAGCATCGCTTTTGCAGCAGCTCCTTCCATGTGCATGTTTTTGGGAGTGGAAAGGCTTGCAGAGTGTTCAAGTAGCTTTTTCTCTCCGCTGGAAAGCTGCACGCTCAGTGCCAGTGTTCTGCAGCTTCTTTCTTCACGTTTCAGCAGCTAGCACGCTCTCCGTGTGCAGGAGAAGCGGCTGAGGCTTCCTTGCCGGAGAAGCGGCACCTTCGCCGGCAGAGAGCATCCTGCCGGCCGCGGTGCGCTCCGGAGCGGGGGCTTGTGCCGAAAGAGGCCGGGAACAGGCGCTTACCTTCGGACAGCTCCGGATGCCCGTCTAATGCGTCTCTTGTCGCCTACACGGCAGGGAAAAGCTTTTCCACTCTGTCTAGGAAGGAGAAAGTGTGCCAGCAGAGCAAATGCCTCCCGGACTTTCCCTGCAATTCAGCAAGTGCTTTGCAGCTTGAAATTGGAAGGAAAGCCTCAGATTTAGCAGCCAGAGCTTCAGGAGGAGCAGCAGCGAGCACAGCATCGCTTTTGCAGCAGCTCCTTCCATGTGCATGTTTTTGGGAGTGGAAAGGCTTGCAGAGTGTTCAAGTAGCTTTTTCTCTCCGCTGGAAAGCTGCACGCTCAGTGCCAGTGTTCTGCAGCTTCTTTCTTCACGTTTCAGCAGCTAGCACGCTCTCCGTGTGCAGGAGAAGCGGCTGAGGCTTCCTTGCCGGAGACGAGGCACCTTCGCCGGCAGAGAGCCTCCGGCCGGCCGCGGTGCGCTCCGGAGCGGGGGCTTGTGCCGAAAGAGGCCGGGAACAGGCGCTTACCTTCGGACAGCTCCGGATGCCCGTCTAATGCGTCTCTTGTCGCCTACACGGCAGGGAAAAGCTTTTCCACTCTGTCTAGGAAGGAGAAAGTGTGCCAGCACAGCAAATGCCTCCCGGACTTTCCCTGCAATTCAGCAAGTGCTTTGCAGCTTGAAATTGGAAGGAAAGCCTCAGATTTAGCAGCCAGAGCTTCAGGAGGAGCAGCAGCGAGCACAGCATCGCTTTTGCAGCAGCTCCTTCCATGTGCATGTTTTTGGGAGTGGAAAGGCTTGCAGAGTGTTCAAGTAGCTTTTTCTCTCCGCTGGAAAGCTGCACGCTCAGTGCCAGTGTTCTGCAGCTTCTTTCTTCACGTTTCAGCAGCTAGCACGCTCTCCGTGTGCAGGAGAAGCGGCTGAGGCTTCCTTGCCGGAGAAGCGGCACCTTCGCCGGCAGAGAGCATCCTGCCGGCCGCGGTGCGCTCCGGAGCGGGGGCTTGTGCCGAAAGAGGCCGGGAACAGGCGCTTACCTTCGGACAGCTCCGGATGCCCGTCTAATGCGTCTCTTGTCGCCTACACGGCAGGGAAAAGCTTTTCCACTCTGTCTAGGAAGGAGAAAGTGTGCCAGCAGAGCAAATGCCTCCCGGACTTTCCCTGCAATTCAGCAAGTGCTTTGCAGCTTGAAATTGGAAGGAAAGCCTCAGATTTAGCAGCCAGAGCTCCAGGAGGAGCAGCAGCGAGCACAGCATCGCTTTTGCAGCAGCTCCTTCCATGTGCATGTTTTTGGGAGTGGAAAGGCTTGCAGAGTGTTCAAGTAGCTTTTTCTCTCCGCTGGAAAGCTGCACGCTCAGTGCCAGTGTTCTGCAGCTTCTTTCTTCACGTTTCAGCAGCTAGCACGCTCTCCGTGTGCAGGAGAAGCGGCTGAGGCTTCCTTGCCGGAGACGAGGCACCTTCGCCGGCAGAGAGCCTCCGGCCGGCCGCGGTGCGCTCCGGAGCGGGGGCTTGTGCCGAAAGAGGCCGGCAACAGGCGCTTACCTTCGGACAGCTCCGGATGCCCGTCTAATGCGTCTCTTGTCGCCTACACGGCAGGGAAAAGCTTTTCCACTCTGTCTAGGAAGGAGAAAGTGTGCCAGCACAGCAAATGCCTCCCGGACTTTCCCTGCAATTCAGCAAGTGCTTTGCAGCTTGAAATTGGAAGGAAAGCCTCAGATTTAGCAGCCAGAGCTTCAGGAGGAGCAGCAGCGAGCACAGCATCGCTTTTGCAGCAGCTCCTTCCATGTGCATGTTTTTGGGAGTGGAAAGGCTTGCAGAGTGTTCAAGTAGCTTTTTCTCTCCGCTGGAAAGCTGCACGCTCAGTGCCAGTGTTCTGCAGCTTCTTTCTTCACGTTTCAGCAGCTAGCACGCTCTCCGTGTGCAGGAGAAGCGGCTGAGGCTTCCTTGCCGGAGACGAGGCACCTTCGCCGGCAGAGAGCCTCCGGCCGGCCGCGGTGCGCTCCGGAGCGGGGGCTTGTGCCGAAAGAGGCCGGGAACAGGCGCTTACCTTCGGACAGCTCCGGATGCCCGTCTAATGCGTCTCTTGTCGCCTACACGGCAGGGAAAAGCTTTTCCACTCTGTCTAGGAAGGAGAAAGTGTGCCAGCACAGCAAATGCCTCCCGGACTTTCCCTGCAATTCAGCAAGTGCTTTGCAGCTTGAAATTGGAAGGAAAGCCTCAGATTTAGCAGCCAGAGCTTCAGGAGGAGCAGCAGCGAGCACAGCATCGCTTTTGCAGCAGCTCCTTCCATGTGCATGTTTTTGGGAGTGGAAAGGCTTGCAGAGTGTTCAAGTAGCTTTTTCTCTCCGCTGGAAAGCTGCACGCTCAGTGCCAGTGTTCTGCAGCTTCTTTCTTCACGTTTCAGCAGCTAGCACGCTCTCCGTGTGCAGGAGAAGCGGCTGAGGCTTCCTTGCCGGAGAAGCGGCACCTTCGCCGGCAGAGAGCATCCTGCCGGCCGCGGTGCGCTCCGGAGCGGGGGCTTGTGCCGAAAGAGGCCGGGAACAGGCGCTTACCTTCGGACAGCTCCGGATGCCCGTCTAATGCGTCTCTTGTCGCCTACACGGCAGGGAAAAGCTTTTCCACTCTGTCTAGGAAGGAGAAAGTGTGCCAGCAGAGCAAATGCCTCCCGGACTTTCCCTGCAATTCAGCAAGTGCTTTGCAGCTTGAAATTGGAAGGAAAGCCTCAGATTTAGCAGCCAGAGCTTCAGGAGGAGCAGCAGCGAGCACAGCATCGCTTTTGCAGCAGCTCCTTCCATGTGCATGTTTTTGGGAGTGGAAAGGCTTGCAGAGTGTTCAAGTAGCTTTTTCTCTCCGCTGGAAAGCTGCACGCTCAGTGCCAGTGTTCTGCAGCTTCTTTCTTCACGTTTCAGCAGCTAGCACGCTCTCCGTGTGCAGGAGAAGCGGCTGAGGCTTCCTTGCCGGAGACGAGGCACCTTCGCCGGCAGAGAGCCTCCGGCCGGCCGCGGTGCGCTCCGGAGCGGGGGCTTGTGCCGAAAGAGGCCGGCAACAGGCGCTTACCTTCGGACAGCTCCGGATGCCCGTCTAATGCGTCTCTTGTCGCCTACACGGCAGGGAAAAGCTTTTCCACTCTGTCTAGGAAGGAGAAAGTGTGCCAGCACAGCAAATGCCTCCCGGACTTTCCCTGCAATTCAGCAAGTGCTTTGCAGCTTGAAATTGGAAGGAAAGCCTCAGATTTAGCAGCCAGAGCTTCAGGAGGAGCAGCAGCGAGCACAGCATCGCTTTTGCAGCAGCTCCTTCCATGTGCATGTTTTTGGGAGTGGAAAGGCTTGCAGAGTGTTCAAGTAGCTTTTTCTCTCCGCTGGAAAGCTGCACGCTCAGTGCCAGTGTTCTGCAGCTTCTTTCTTCACGTTTCAGCAGCTAGCACGCTCTCCGTGTGCAGGAGAAGCGGCTGAGGCTTCCTTGCCGGAGACGAGGCACCTTCGCCGGCAGAGAGCCTCCGGCCGGCCGCGGTGCGCTCCGGAGCGGGGGCTTGTGCCGAAAGAGGCCGGCAACAGGCGCTTACCTTCGGACAGCTCCGGATGCCCGTCTAATGCGTCTCTTGTCGCCTACACGGCAGGGAAAAGCTTTTCCACTCTGTCTAGGAAGGAGAAAGTGTGCCAGCACAGCAAATGCCTCCCGGACTTTCCCTGCAATTCAGCAAGTGCTTTGCAGCTTGAAATTGGAAGGAAAGCCTCAGATTTAGCAGCCAGAGCTTCAGGAGGAGCAGCAGCGAGCACAGCATCGCTTTTGCAGCAGCTCCTTCCATGTGCATGTTTTTGGGAGTGGAAAGGCTTGCAGAGTGTTCAAGTAGCTTTTTCTCTCCGCTGGAAAGCTGCACGCTCAGTGCCAGTGTTCTGCAGCTTCTTTCTTCACGTTTCAGCAGCTAGCACGCTCTCCGTGTGCAGGAGAAGCGGCTGAGGCTTCCTTGCCGGAGACGAGGCACCTTCGCCGGCAGAGAGCCTCCGGCCGGCCGCGGTGCGCTCCGGAGCGGGGGCTTGTGCCGAAAGAGGCCGGGAACAGGCGCTTACCTTCGGACAGCTCCGGATGCCCGTCTAATGCGTCTCTTGTCGCCTACACGGCAGGGAAAAGCTTTTCCACTCTGTCTAGGAAGGAGAAAGTGTGCCAGCACAGCAAATGCCTCCCGGACTTTCCCTGCAATTCAGCAAGTGCTTTGCAGCTTGAAATTGGAAGGAAAGCCTCAGATTTAGCAGCCAGAGCTTCAGGAGGAGCAGCAGCGAGCACAGCATCGCTTTTGCAGCAGCTCCTTCCATGTGCATGTTTTTGGGAGTGGAAAGGCTTGCAGAGTGTTCAAGTAGCTTTTTCTCTCCGCTGGAAAGCTGCACGCTCAGTGCCAGTGTTCTGCAGCTTCTTTCTTCACGTTTCAGCAGCTAGCACGCTCTCCGTGTGCAGGAGAAGCGGCTGAGGCTTCCTTGCCGGAGACGAGGCACCTTCGCCGGCAGAGAGCCTCCGGCCGGCCGCGGTGCGCTCCGGAGCGGGGGCTTGTGCCGAAAGAGGCCGGCAACAGGCGCTTACCTTCGGACAGCTCCGGATGCCCGTCTAATGCGTCTCTTGTCGCCTACACGGCAGGGAAAAGCTTTTCCACTCTGTCTAGGAAGGAGAAAGTGTGCCAGCACAGCAAATGCCTCCCGGACTTTCCCTGCAATTCAGCAAGTGCTTTGCAGCTTGAAATTGGAAGGAAAGCCTCAGATTTAGCAGCCAGAGCTTCAGGAGGAGCAGCAGCGAGCACAGCATCGCTTTTGCAGCAGCTCCTTCCATGTGCATGTTTTTGGGAGTGGAAAGGCTTGCAGAGTGTTCAAGTAGCTTTTTCTCTCCGCTGGAAAGCTGCACGCTCAGTGCCAGTGTTCTGCAGCTTCTTTCTTCACGTTTCAGCAGCTAGCACGCTCTCCGTGTGCAGGAGAAGCGGCTGAGGCTTCCTTGCCGGAGACGAGGCACCTTCGCCGGCAGAGAGCCTCCGGCCGGCCGCGGTGCGCTCCGGAGCGGGGGCTTGTGCCGAAAGAGGCCGGGAACAGGCGCTTACCTTCGGACAGCTCCGGATGCCCGTCTAATGCGTCTCTTGTCGCCTACACGGCAGGGAAAAGCTTTTCCACTCTGTCTAGGAAGGAGAAAGTGTGCCAGCACAGCAAATGCCTCCCGGACTTTCCCTGCAATTCAGCAAGTGCTTTGCAGCTTGAAATTGGAAGGAAAGCCTCAGATTTAGCAGCCAGAGCTTCAGGAGGAGCAGCAGCGAGCACAGCATCGCTTTTGCAGCAGCTCCTTCCATGTGCATGTTTTTGGGAGTGGAAAGGCTTGCAGAGTGTTCAAGTAGCTTTTTCTCTCCGCTGGAAAGCTGCACGCTCAGTGCCAGTGTTCTGCAGCTTCTTTCTTCACGTTTCAGCAGCTAGCACGCTCTCCGTGTGCAGGAGAAGCGGCTGAGGCTTCCTTGCCGGAGACGAGGCACCTTCGCCGGCAGAGAGCCTCCGGCCGGCCGCGGTGCGCTCCGGAGCGGGGGCTTGTGCCGAAAGAGGCCGGCAACAGGCGCTTACCTTCGGACAGCTCCGGATGCCCGTCTAATGCGTCTCTTGTCGCCTACACGGCAGGGAAAAGCTTTTCCACTCTGTCTAGGAAGGAGAAAGTGTGCCAGCACAGCAAATGCCTCCCGGACTTTCCCTGCAATTCAGCAAGTGCTTTGCAGCTTGAAATTGGAAGGAAAGCCTCAGATTTAGCAGCCAGAGCTTCAGGAGGAGCAGCAGCGAGCACAGCATCGCTTTTGCAGCAGCTCCTTCCATGTGCATGTTTTTGGGAGTGGAAAGGCTTGCAGAGTGTTCAAGTAGCTTTTTCTCTCCGCTGGAAAGCTGCACGCTCAGTGCCAGTGTTCTGCAGCTTCTTTCTTCACGTTTCAGCAGCTAGCACGCTCTCCGTGTGCAGGAGAAGCGGCTGAGGCTTCCTTGCCGGAGACGAGGCACCTTCGCCGGCAGAGAGCCTCCGGCCGGCCGCGGTGCGCTCCGGAGCGGGGGCTTGTGCCGAAAGAGGCCGGCAACAGGCGCTTACCTTCGGACAGCTCCGGATGCCCGTCTAATGCGTCTCTTGTCGCCTACACGGCAGGGAAAAGCTTTTCCACTCTGTCTAGGAAGGAGAAAGTGTGCCAGCACAGCAAATGCCTCCCGGACTTTCCCTGCAATTCAGCAAGTGCTTTGCAGCTTGAAATTGGAAGGAAAGCCTCAGATTTAGCAGCCAGAGCTTCAGGAGGAGCAGCAGCGAGCACAGCATCGCTTTTGCAGCAGCTCCTTCCATGTGCATGTTTTTGGGAGTGGAAAGGCTTGCAGAGTGTTCAAGTAGCTTTTTCTCTCCGCTGGAAAGCTGCACGCTCAGTGCCAGTGTTCTGCAGCTTCTTTCTTCACGTTTCAGCAGCTAGCACGCTCTCCGTGTGCAGGAGAAGCGGCTGAGGCTTCCTTGCCGGAGACGAGGCACCTTCGCCGGCAGAGAGCCTCCGGCCGGCCGCGGTGCGCTCCGGAGCGGGGGCTTGTGCCGAAAGAGGCCGGGAACAGGCGCTTACCTTCGGACAGCTCCGGATGCCCGTCTAATGCGTCTCTTGTCGCCTACACGGCAGGGAAAAGCTTTTCCACTCTGTCTAGGAAGGAGAAAGTGTGCCAGCACAGCAAATGCCTCCCGGACTTTCCCTGCAATTCAGCAAGTGCTTTGCAGCTTGAAATTGGAAGGAAAGCCTCAGATTTAGCAGCCAGAGCTTCAGGAGGAGCAGCAGCGAGCACAGCATCGCTTTTGCAGCAGCTCCTTCCATGTGCATGTTTTTGGGAGTGGAAAGGCTTGCAGAGTGTTCAAGTAGCTTTTTCTCTCCGCTGGAAAGCTGCACGCTCAGTGCCAGTGTTCTGCAGCTTCTTTCTTCACGTTTCAGCAGCTAGCACGCTCTCCGTGTGCAGGAGAAGCGGCTGAGGCTTCCTTGCCGGAGACGAGGCACCTTCGCCGGCAGAGAGCCTCCGGCCGGCCGCGGTGCGCTCCGGAGCGGGGGCTTGTGCCGAAAGAGGCCGGGAACAGGCGCTTACCTTCGGACAGCTCCGGATGCCCGTCTAATGCGTCTCTTGTCGCCTACACGGCAGGGAAAAGCTTTTCCACTCTGTCTAGGAAGGAGAAAGTGTGCCAGCACAGCAAATGCCTCCCGGACTTTCCCTGCAATTCAGCAAGTGCTTTGCAGCTTGAAATTGGAAGGAAAGCCTCAGATTTAGCAGCCAGAGCTTCAGGAGGAGCAGCAGCGAGCACAGCATCGCTTTTGCAGCAGCTCCTTCCATGTGCATGTTTTTGGGAGTGGAAAGGCTTGCAGAGTGTTCAAGTAGCTTTTTCTCTCCGCTGGAAAGCTGCACGCTCAGTGCCAGTGTTCTGCAGCTTCTTTCTTCACGTTTCAGCAGCTAGCACGCTCTCCGTGTGCAGGAGAAGCGGCTGAGGCTTCCTTGCCGGAGACGAGGCACCTTCGCCGGCAGAGAGCCTCCGGCCGGCCGCGGTGCGCTCCGGAGCGGGGGCTTGTGCCGAAAGAGGCCGGCAACAGGCGCTTACCTTCGGACAGCTCCGGATGCCCGTCTAATGCGTCTCTTGTCGCCTACACGGCAGGGAAAAGCTTTTCCACTCTGTCTAGGAAGGAGAAAGTGTGCCAGCACAGCAAATGCCTCCCGGACTTTCCCTGCAATTCAGCAAGTGCTTTGCAGCTTGAAATTGGAAGGAAAGCCTCAGATTTAGCAGCCAGAGCTTCAGGAGGAGCAGCAGCGAGCACAGCATCGCTTTTGCAGCAGCTCCTTCCATGTGCATGTTTTTGGGAGTGGAAAGGCTTGCAGAGTGTTCAAGTAGCTTTTTCTCTCCGCTGGAAAGCTGCACGCTCAGTGCCAGTGTTCTGCAGCTTCTTTCTTCACGTTTCAGCAGCTAGCACGCTCTCCGTGTGCAGGAGAAGCGGCTGAGGCTTCCTTGCCGGAGACGAGGCACCTTCGCCGGCAGAGAGCCTCCGGCCGGCCGCGGTGCGCTCCGGAGCGGGGGCTTGTGCCGAAAGAGGCCGGGAACAGGCGCTTACCTTCGGACAGCTCCGGATGCCCGTCTAATGCGTCTCTTGTCGCCTACACGGCAGGGAAAAGCTTTTCCACTCTGTCTAGGAAGGAGAAAGTGTGCCAGCACAGCAAATGCCTCCCGGACTTTCCCTGCAATTCAGCAAGTGCTTTGCAGCTTGAAATTGGAAGGAAAGCCTCAGATTTAGCAGCCAGAGCTTCAGGAGGAGCAGCAGCGAGCACAGCATCGCTTTTGCAGCAGCTCCTTCCATGTGCATGTTTTTGGGAGTGGAAAGGCTTGCAGAGTGTTCAAGTAGCTTTTTCTCTCCGCTGGAAAGCTGCACGCTCAGTGCCAGTGTTCTGCAGCTTCTTTCTTCACGTTTCAGCAGCTAGCACGCTCTCCGTGTGCAGGAGAAGCGGCTGAGGCTTCCTTGCCGGAGACGAGGCACCTTCGCCGGCAGAGAGCCTCCGGCCGGCCGCGGTGCGCTCCGGAGCGGGGGCTTGTGCCGAAAGAGGCCGGGAACAGGCGCTTACCTTCGGACAGCTCCGGATGCCCGTCTAATGCGTCTCTTGTCGCCTACACGGCAGGGAAAAGCTTTTCCACTCTGTCTAGGAAGGAGAAAGTGTGCCAGCACAGCAAATGCCTCCCGGACTTTCCCTGCAATTCAGCAAGTGCTTTGCAGCTTGAAATTGGAAGGAAAGCCTCAGATTTAGCAGCCAGAGCTTCAGGAGGAGCAGCAGCGAGCACAGCATCGCTTTTGCAGCAGCTCCTTCCATGTGCATGTTTTTGGGAGTGGAAAGGCTTGCAGAGTGTTCAAGTAGCTTTTTCTCTCCGCTGGAAAGCTGCACGCTCAGTGCCAGTGTTCTGCAGCTTCTTTCTTCACGTTTCAGCAGCTAGCACGCTCTCCGTGTGCAGGAGAAGCGGCTGAGGCTTCCTTGCCGGAGACGAGGCACCTTCGCCGGCAGAGAGCCTCCGGCCGGCCGCGGTGCGCTCCGGAGCGGGGGCTTGTGCCGAAAGAGGCCGGGAACAGGCGCTTACCTTCGGACAGCTCCGGATGCCCGTCTAATGCGTCTCTTGTCGCCTACACGGCAGGGAAAAGCTTTTCCACTCTGTCTAGCAAGGAGAAAGTGTGCCAGCACAGCAAATGCCTCCCGGACTTTCCCTGCAATTCAGCAAGTGCTTTGCAGCTTGAAATTGGAAGGAAAGCCTCAGATTTAGCAGCCAGAGCTTCAGGAGGAGCAGCAGCGAGCACAGCATCGCTTTTGCAGCAGCTCCTTCCATGTGCATGTTTTTGGGAGTGGAAAGGCTTGCAGAGTGTTCAAGTAGCTTTTTCTCTCCGCTGGAAAGCTGCACGCTCAGTGCCAGTGTTCTGCAGCTTCTTTCTTCACGTTTCAGCAGCTAGCACGCTCTCCGTGTGCAGGAGAAGCGGCTGAGGCTTCCTTGCCGGAGACGAGGCACCTTCGCCGGCAGAGAGCCTCCGGCCGGCCGCGGTGCGCTCCGGAGCGGGGGCTTGTGCCGAAAGAGGCCGGCAACAGGCGCTTACCTTCGGACAGCTCCGGATGCCCGTCTAATGCGTCTCTTGTCGCCTACACGGCAGGGAAAAGCTTTTCCACTCTGTCTAGGAAGGAGAAAGTGTGCCAGCACAGCAAATGCCTCCCGGACTTTCCCTGCAATTCAGCAAGTGCTTTGCAGCTTGAAATTGGAAGGAAAGCCTCCGATTTAGCAGCCAGAGCTTCAGGAGGAGCAGCAGCGAGCACAGCATCGCTTTTGCAGCAGCTCTTTCCACGTGCATGTTTTTGGGAGTGGAAAGGCTTGCAGAGTGTTCAAGTAGCTTTTTCTCTCCGCTGGAAAGCTGCACGCTCAGTGCCAGTGTTCTGCAGGTTCTTTCTTCACGTTTCAGCAGCTAGCACGCTCTCCGTGTGCAGGAGAAGCGGCTGAGGCTTCCTTGCCGGAGACGAGGCACCTTCGCCGGCAGAGAGCCTCCGGCCGGCCGCGGTGCGCTCCGGAGCGGGGGCTTGTGCCGAAAGAGGCCGGGAACAGGCGCTTACCTTCGGACAGCTCCGGATGCCCGTCTAATGCGTCTCTTGTCGCCTACACGGCAGGGAAAAGCTTTTCCACTCTGTCTAGGAAGGAGAAAGTGTGCCAGCACAGCAAATGCCTCCCGGACTTTCCCTGCAATTCAGCAAGTGCTTTGCAGCTTGAAATTGGAAGGAAAGCCTCAGATTTAGCAGCCAGAGCTTCAGGAGGAGCAGCAGCGAGCACAGCATCGCTTTTGCAGCAGCTCCTTCCATGTGCATGTTTTTGGGAGTGGAAAGGCTTGCAGAGTGTTCAAGTAGCTTTTTCTCTCCGCTGGAAAGCTGTACGCTCAGTGCCAGTGTTCTGCAGCTTCTTTCTTCACGTTTCAGCAGCTAGCACGCTCTCCGTGTGCAGGAGAAGCGGCTGAGGCTTCCTTGCCGGAGACGAGGCACCTTCGCCGGCAGAGAGCCTCCGGCCGGCCGCGGTGCGCTCCGGAGCGGGGGCTTGTGCCGAAAGAGGCCGGGAACAGGCGCTTACCTTCGGACAGCTCCGGATGCCCGTCTAATGCGTCTCTTGTCGCCTACACGGCAGGGAAAAGCTTTTCCACTCTGTCTAGGAAGGAGAAAGTGTGCCAGCACAGCAAATGCCTCCCGGACTTTCCCTGCAATTCAGCAAGTGCTTTGCAGCTTGAAATTGGAAGGAAAGCCTCAGATTTAGCAGCCAGAGCTTCAGGAGGAGCAGCAGCGAGCACAGCATCGCTTTTGCAGCAGCTCCTTCCATGTGCATGTTTTTGGGAGTGGAAAGGCTTGCAGAGTGTTCAAGTAGCTTTTTCTCTCCGCTGGAAAGCTGCACGCTCAGTGCCAGTGTTCTGCAGCTTCTTTCTTCACGTTTCAGCAGCTAGCACGCTCTCCGTGTGCAGGAGAAGCGGCTGAGGCTTCCTTGCCGGAGACGAGGCACCTTCGCCGGCAGAGAGCCTCCGGCCGGCCGCGGTGCGCTCCGGAGCGGGGGCTTGTGCCGAAAGAGGCCGGGAACAGGCGCTTACCTTCGGACAGCTCCGGATGCCCGTCTAATGCGTCTCTTGTCGCCTACACGGCAGGGAAAAGCTTTTCCACTCTGTCTAGCAAGGAGAAAGTGTGCCAGCACAGCAAATGCCTCCCGGACTTTCCCTGCAATTCAGCAAGTGCTTTGCAGCTTGAAATTGGAAGGAAAGCCTCAGATTTAGCAGCCAGAGCTTCAGGAGGAGCAGCAGCGAGCACAGCATCGCTTTTGCAGCAGCTCCTTCCATGTGCATGTTTTTGGGAGTGGAAAGGCTTGCAGAGTGTTCAAGTAGCTTTTTCTCTCCGCTGGAAAGCTGCACGCTCAGTGCCAGTGTTCTGCAGCTTCTTTCTTCACGTTTCAGCAGCTAGCACGCTCTCCGTGTGCAGGAGAAGCGGCTGAGGCTTCCTTGCCGGAGACGAGGCACCTTCGCCGGCAGAGAGCCTCCGGCCGGCCGCGGTGCGCTCCGGAGCGGGGGCTTGTGCCGAAAGAGGCCGGGAACAGGCGCTTACCTTCGGACAGCTCCGGATGCCCGTCTAATGCGTCTCTTGTCGCCTACACGGCAGGGAAAAGCTTTTCCACTCTGTCTAGGAAGGAGAAAGTGTGCCAGCACAGCAAATGCCTCCCGGACTTTCCCTGCAATTCAGCAAGTGCTTTGCAGCTTGAAATTGGAAGGAAAGCCTCAGATTTAGCAGCCAGAGCTTCAGGAGGAGCAGCAGCGAGCACAGCATCGCTTTTGCAGCAGCTCCTTCCATGTGCATGTTTTTGGGAGTGGAAAGGCTTGCAGAGTGTTCAAGTAGCTTTTTCTCTCCGCTGGAAAGCTGCACGCTCAGTGCCAGTGTTCTGCAGCTTCTTTCTTCACGTTTCAGCAGCTAGCACGCTCTCCGTGTGCAGGAGAAGCGGCTGAGGCTTCCTTGCCGGAGACGAGGCACCTTCGCCGGCAGAGAGCCTCCGGCCGGCCGCGGTGCGCTCCGGAGCGGGGGCTTGTGCCGAAAGAGGCCGGGAACAGGCGCTTACCTTCGGACAGCTCCGGATGCCCGTCTAATGCGTCTCTTGTCGCCTACACGGCAGGGAAAAGCTTTTCCACTCTGTCTAGGAAGGAGAAAGTGTGCCAGCACAGCAAATGCCTCCCGGACTTTCCCTGCAATTCAGCAAGTGCTTTGCAGCTTGAAATTGGAAGGAAAGCCTCAGATTTAGCAGCCAGAGCTTCAGGAGGAGCAGCAGCGAGCACAGCATCGCTTTTGCAGCAGCTCCTTCCATGTGCATGTTTTTGGGAGTGGAAAGGCTTGCAGAGTGTTCAAGTAGCTTTTTCTCTCCGCTGGAAAGCTGCACGCTCAGTGCCAGTGTTCTGCAGCTTCTTTCTTCACGTTTCAGCAGCTAGCACGCTCTCCGTGTGCAGGAGAAGCGGCTGAGGCTTCCTTGCCGGAGACGAGGCACCTTCGCCGGCAGAGAGCCTCCGGCCGGCCGCGGTGCGCTCCGGAGCAGGGGCTTGTGCCGAAAGAGGCCGGGAACAGGCGCTTACCTTCGGACAGCTCCGGATGCCCGTCTAATGCGTCTCTTGTCGCCTACACGGCAGGGAAAAGCTTTTCCACTCTGTCTAGGAAGGAGAAAGTGTGCCAGCACAGCAAATGCCTCCCGGACTTTCCCTGCAATTCAGCAAGTGCTTTGCAGCTTGAAATTGGAAGGAAAGCCTCAGATTTAGCAGCCAGAGCTTCAGGAGGAGCAGCAGCGAGCACAGCATCGCTTTTGCAGCAGCTCCTTCCATGTGCATGTTTTTGGGAGTGGAAAGGCTTGCAGAGTGTTCAAGTAGCTTTTTCTCTCCGCTGGAAAGCTGCACGCTCAGTGCCAGTGTTCTGCAGCTTCTTTCTTCACGTTTCAGCAGCTAGCACGCTCTCCGTGTGCAGGAGAAGCGGCTGAGGCTTCCTTGCCGGAGACGAGGCACCTTCGCCGGCAGAGAGCCTCCGGCCGGCCGCGGTGCGCTCCGGAGCGGGGGCTTGTGCCGAAAGAGGCCGGCAACAGGCGCTTACCTTCGGACAGCTCCGGATGCCCGTCTAATGCGTCTCTTGTCGCCTACACGGCAGGGAAAAGCTTTTCCACTCTGTCTAGGAAGGAGAAAGTGTGCCAGCACAGCAAATGCCTCCCGGACTTTCCCTGCAATTCAGCAAGTGCTTTGCAGCTTGAAATTGGAAGGAAAGCCTCAGATTTAGCAGCCAGAGCTTCAGGAGGAGCAGCAGCGAGCACAGCATCGCTTTTGCAGCAGCTCCTTCCATGTGCATGTTTTTGGGAGTGGAAAGGCTTGCAGAGTGTTCAAGTAGCTTTTTCTCTCCGCTGGAAAGCTGCACGCTCAGTGCCAGTGTTCTGCAGCTTCTTTCTTCACGTTTCAGCAGCTAGCACGCTCTCCGTGTGCAGGAGAAGCGGCTGAGGCTTCCTTGCCGGAGACGAGGCACCTTCGCCGGCAGAGAGCCTCCGGCCGGCCGCGGTGCGCTCCGGAGCGGGGGCTTGTGCCGAAAGAGGCCGGGAACAGGCGCTTACCTTCGGACAGCTCCGGATGCCCGTCTAATGCGTCTCTTGTCGCCTACACGGCAGGGAAAAGCTTTTCCACTCTGTCTAGCAAGGAGAAAGTGTGCCAGCAGAGCAAATGCCTCCCGGACTTTCCCTGCAATTCAGCAAGTGCTTTGCAGCTTGAAATTGGAAGGAAAGCCTCAGATTTAGCAGCCAGAGCTTCAGGAGGAGCAGCAGCGAGCACAGCATCGCTTTTGCAGCAGCTCCTTCCATGTGCATGTTTTTGGGAGTGGAAAGGCTTGCAGAGTGTTCAAGTAGCTTTTTCTCTCCGCTGGAAAGCTGCACGCTCAGTGCCAGTGTTCTGCAGCTTCTTTCTTCACGTTTCAGCAGCTAGCACGCTCTCCGTGTGCAGGAGAAGCGGCTGAGGCTTCCTTGCCGGAGACGAGGCACCTTCGCCGGCAGAGAGCCTCCGGCCGGCCGCGGTGCGCTCCGGAGCGGGGGCTTGTGCCGAAAGAGGCCGGGAACAGGCGCTTACCTTCGGACAGCTCCGGATGCCCGTCTAATGCGTCTCTTGTCGCCTACACGGCAGGGAAAAGCTTTTCCACTCTGTCTAGGAAGGAGAAAGTGTGCCAGCACAGCAAATGCCTCCCGGACTTTCCCTGCAATTCAGCAAGTGCTTTGCAGCTTGAAATTGGAAGGAAAGCCTCAGATTTAGCAGCCAGAGCTTCAGGAGGAGCAGCAGCGAGCACAGCATCGCTTTTGCAGCAGCTCCTTCCATGTGCATGTTTTTGGGAGTGGAAAGGCTTGCAGAGTGTTCAAGTAGCTTTTTCTCTCCGCTGGAAAGCTGCACGCTCAGTGCCAGTGTTCTGCAGCTTCTTTCTTCACGTTTCAGCAGCTAGCACGCTCTCCGTGTGCAGGAGAAGCGGCTGAGGCTTCCTTGCCGGAGAAGCGGCACCTTCGCCGGCAGAGAGCCTCCGGCCGGCCGCGGTGCGCTCCGGAGCGGGGGCTTGTGCCGAAAGAGGCCGGCAACAGGCGCTTACCTTCGGACAGCTCCGGATGCCCGTCTAATGCGTCTCTTGTCGCCTACACGGCAGGGAAAAGCTTTTCCACTCTGTCTAGGAAGGAGAAAGTGTGCCAGCACAGCAAATGCCTCCCGGACTTTCCCTGCAATTCAGCAAGTGCTTTGCAGCTTGAAATTGGAAGGAAAGCCTCAGATTTAGCAGCCAGAGCTTCAGGAGGAGCAGCAGCGAGCACAGCATCGCTTTTGCAGCAGCTCCTTCCATGTGCATGTTTTTGGGAGTGGAAAGGCTTGCAGAGTGTTCAAGTAGCTTTTTCTCTCCGCTGGAAAGCTGCACGCTCAGTGCCAGTGTTCTGCAGCTTCTTTCTTCACGTTTCAGCAGCTAGCACGCTCTCCGTGTGCAGGAGAAGCGGCTGAGGCTTCCTTGCCGGAGACGAGGCACCTTCGCCGGCAGAGAGCCTCCGGCCGGCCGCGGTGCGCTCCGGAGCGGGGGCTTGTGCCGAAAGAGGCCGGCAACAGGCGCTTACCTTCGGACAGCTCCGGATGCCCGTCTAATGCGTCTCTTGTCGCCTACACGGCAGGGAAAAGCTTTTCCACTCTGTCTAGGAAGGAGAAAGTGTGCCAGCACAGCAAATGCCTCCCGGACTTTCCCTGCAATTCAGCAAGTGCTTTGCAGCTTGAAATTGGAAGGAAAGCCTCAGATTTAGCAGCCAGAGCTTCAGGAGGAGCAGCAGCGAGCACAGCATCGCTTTTGCAGCAGCTCCTTCCATGTGCATGTTTTTGGGAGTGGAAAGGCTTGCAGAGTGTTCAAGTAGCTTTTTCTCTCCGCTGGAAAGCTGCACGCTCAGTGCCAGTGTTCTGCAGCTTCTTTCTTCACGTTTCAGCAGCTAGCACGCTCTCTGTGTGCAGGAGAAGCGGCTGAGGCTTCCTTGCCGGAGACGAGGCACCTTCGCCGGCAGAGAGCCTCCGGCCGGCCGCGGTGCGCTCCGGAGCGGGGGCTTGTGCCGAAAGAGGCCGGGAACAGGCGCTTACCTTCGGACAGCTCCGGATGCCCGTCTAATGCGTCTCTTGTCGCCTACACGGCAGGGAAAAGCTTTTCCACTCTGTCTAGGAAGGAGAAAGTGTGCCAGCAGAGCAAATGCATCCCGGACTTTCCCTGCAATTCAGCAAGTGCTTTGCAGCTTGAAATTGGAAGGAAAGCCTCAGATTTAGCAGCCAGAGCTTCAGGAGGAGCAGCAGCGAGCACAGCATCGCTTTTGCAGCAGCTCCTTCCATGTGCATGTTTTTGGGAGTGGAAAGGCTTGCAGAGTGTTCAAGTAGCTTTTTCTCTCCGCTGGAAAGCTGCACGCTCAGTGCCAGTGTTCTGCAGCTTCTTTCTTCACGTTTCAGCAGCTAGCACGCTCTCCGTGTGCAGGAGAAGCGGCTGAGGCTTCCTTGCCGGAGACGAGGCACCTTCGCCGGCAGAGAGCCTCCGGCCGGCCGCGGTGCGCTCCGGAGCGGGGGCTTGTGCCGAAAGAGGCCGGGAACAGGCGCTTACCTTCGGACAGCTCCGGATGCCCGTCTAATGCGTCTCTTGTCGCCTACACGGCAGGGAAAAGCTTTTCCACTCTGTCTAGGAAGGAGAAAGTGTGCCAGCACAGCAAATGCCTCCCGGACTTTCCCTGCAATTCAGCAAGTGCTTTGCAGCTTGAAATTGGAAGGAAAGCCTCAGATTTAGCAGCCAGAGCTTCAGGAGGAGCAGCAGCGAGCACAGCATCGCTTTTGCAGCAGCTCCTTCCATGTGCATGTTTTTGGGAGTGGAAAGGCTTGCAGAGTGTTCAAGTAGCTTTTTCTCTCTGCTGGAAAGCTGCACGCTCAGTGCCAGTGTTCTGCAGCTTCTTTCTTCACGTTTCAGCAGCTAGCACGCTCTCCGTGTGCAGGAGAAGCGGCTGAGGCTTCCTTGCCGGAGACGAGGCACCTTCGCCGGCAGAGAGCCTCCGGCCGGCCGCGGTGCGCTCCGGAGCGGGGGCTTGTGCCGAAAGAGGCCGGGAACAGGCGCTTACCTTCGGACAGCTCCGGATGCCCGTCTAATGCGTCTCTTGTCGCCTACACGGCAGGGAAAAGCTTTTCCACTCTGTCTAGGAAGGAGAAAGTGTGCCAGCACAGCAAATGCCTCCCGGACTTTCCCTGCAATTCAGCAAGTGCTTTGCAGCTTGAAATTGGAAGGAAAGCCTCAGATTTAGCAGCCAGAGCTTCAGGAGGAGCAGCAGCGAGCACAGCATCGCTTTTGCAGCAGCTCCTTCCATGTGCATGTTTTTGGGAGTGGAAAGGCTTGCAGAGTGTTCAAGTAGCTTTTTCTCTCCGCTGGAAAGCTGCACGCTCAGTGCCAGTGTTCTGCAGCTTCTTTCTTCACGTTTCAGCAGCTAGCACGCTCTCCGTGTGCAGGAGAAGCGGCTGAGGCTTCCTTGCCGGAGACGAGGCACCTTCGCCGGCAGAGAGCCTCCGGCCGGCCGCGGTGCGCTCCGGAGCGGGGGCTTGTGCCGAAAGAGGCCGGCAACAGGCGCTTACCTTCGGACAGCTCCGGATGCCCGTCTAATGCGTCTCTTGTCGCCTACACGGCAGGGAAAAGCTTTTCCACTCTGTCTAGGAAGGAGAAAGTGTGCCAGCAGAGCAAATGCCTCCCGGACTTTCCCTGCAATTCAGCAAGTGCTTTGCAGCTTGAAATTGGAAGGAAAGCCTCAGATTTAGCAGCCAGAGCTTCAGGAGGAGCAGCAGCGAGCACAGCATCGCTTTTGCAGCAGCTCCTTCCATGTGCATGTTTTTGGGAGTGGAAAGGCTTGCAGAGTGTTCAAGTAGCTTTTTCTCTCCGCTGGAAAGCTGCACGCTCAGTGCCAGTGTTCTGCAGCTTCTTTCTTCACGTTTCAGCAGCTAGCACGCTCTCCGTGTGCAGGAGAAGCGGCTGAGGCTTCCTTGCCGGAGACGAGGCACCTTCGCCGGCAGAGAGCCTCCGGCCGGCCGCGGTGCGCTCCGGAGCGGGGGCTTGTGCCGAAAGAGGCCGGGAACAGGCGCTTACCTTCGGACAGCTCCGGATGCCCGTCTAATGCGTCTCTTGTCGCCTACACGGCAGGGAAAAGCTTTTCCACTCTGTCTAGCAAGGAGAAAGTGTGCCAGCAGAGCAAATGCCTCCCGGACTTTCCCTGCAATTCAGCAAGTGCTTTGCAGCTTGAAATTGGAAGGAAAGCCTCAGATTTAGCAGCCAGAGCTTCAGGAGGAGCAGCAGCGAGCACAGCATCGCTTTTGCAGCAGCTCCTTCCATGTGCATGTTTTTGGGAGTGGAAAGGCTTGCAGAGTGTTCAAGTAGCTTTTTCTCTCCGCTGGAAAGCTGCACGCTCAGTGCCAGTGTTCTGCAGCTTCTTTCTTCACGTTTCAGCAGCTAGCACGCTCTCCGTGTGCAGGAGAAGCGGCTGAGGCTTCCTTGCCGGAGACGAGGCACCTTCGCCGGCAGAGAGCCTCCGGCCGGCCGCGGTGCGCTCCGGAGCGGGGGCTTGTGCCGAAAGAGGCCGGCAACAGGCGCTTACCTTCGGACAGCTCCGGATGCCCGTCTAATGCGTCTCTTGTCGCCTACACGGCAGGGAAAAGCTTTTCCACTCTGTCTAGGAAGGAGAAAGTGTGCCAGCACAGCAAATGCCTCCCGGACTTTCCCTGCAATTCAGCAAGTGCTTTGCAGCTTGAAATTGGAAGGAAAGCCTCAGATTTAGCAGCCAGAGCTTCAGGAGGAGCAGCAGCGAGCACAGCATCGCTTTTGCAGCAGCTCCTTCCATGTGCATGTTTTTGGGAGTGGAAAGGCTTGCAGAGTGTTCAAGTAGCTTTTTCTCTCCGCTGGAAAGCTGCACGCTCAGTGCCAGTGTTCTGCAGCTTCTTTCTTCACGTTTCAGCAGCTAGCACGCTCTCCGTGTGCAGGAGAAGCGGCTGAGGCTTCCTTGCCGGAGACGAGGCACCTTCGCCGGCAGAGAGCCTCCGGCCGGCCGCGGTGCGCTCCGGAGCGGGGGCTTGTGCCGAAAGAGGCCGGCAACAGGCGCTTACCTTCGGACAGCTCCGGATGCCCGTCTAATGCGTCTCTTGTCGCCTACACGGCAGGGAAAAGCTTTTCCACTCTGTCTAGGAAGGAGAAAGTGTGCCAGCACAGCAAATGCCTCCCGGACTTTCCCTGCAATTCAGCAAGTGCTTTGCAGCTTGAAATTGGAAGGAAAGCCTCAGATTTAGCAGCCAGAGCTTCAGGAGGAGCAGCAGCGAGCACAGCATCGCTTTTGCAGCAGCTCCTTCCATGTGCATGTTTTTGGGAGTGGAAAGGCTTGCAGAGTGTTCAAGTAGCTTTTTCTCTCCGCTGGAAAGCTGCACGCTCAGTGCCAGTGTTCTGCAGCTTCTTTCTTCACGTTTCAGCAGCTAGCACGCTCTCCGTGTGCAGGAGAAGCGGCTGAGGCTTCCTTGCCGGAGAAGCGGCACCTTCGCCGGCAGAGAGCATCCTGCCGGCCGCGGTGCGCTCCGGAGCGGGGGCTTGTGCCGAAAGAGGCCGGGAACAGGCGCTTACCTTCGGACAGCTCCGGATGCCCGTCTAATGCGTCTCTTGTCGCCTACACGGCAGGGAAAAGCTTTTCCACTCTGTCTAGCAAGGAGAAAGTGTGCCAGCAGAGCAAATGCCTCCCGGACTTTCCCTGCAATTCAGCAAGTGCTTTGCAGCTTGAAATTGGAAGGAAAGCCTCAGATTTAGCAGCCAGAGCTTCAGGAGGAGCAGCAGCGAGCACAGCATCGCTTTTGCAGCAGCTCCTTCCATGTGCATGTTTTTGGGAGTGGAAAGGCTTGCAGAGTGTTCAAGTAGCTTTTTCTCTCCGCTGGAAAGCTGCACGCTCAGTGCCAGTGTTCTGCAGCTTCTTTCTTCACGTTTCAGCAGCTAGCACGCTCTCCGTGTGCAGGAGAAGCGGCTGAGGCTTCCTTGCCGGAGAAGCGGCACCTTCGCCGGCAGAGAGCATCCTGCCGGCCGCGGTGCGCTCCGGAGCGGGGGCTTGTGCCGAAAGAGGCCGGGAACAGGCGCTTACCTTCGGACAGCTCCGGATGCCCGTCTAATGCGTCTCTTGTCGCCTACACGGCAGGGAAAAGCTTTTCCACTCTGTCTAGGAAGGAGAAAGTGTGCCAGCACAGCAAATGCCTCCCGGACTTTCCCTGCAATTCAGCAAGTGCTTTGCAGCTTGAAATTGGAAGGAAAGCCTCAGATTTAGCAGCCAGAGCTTCAGGAGGAGCAGCAGCGAGCACAGCATCGCTTTTGCAGCAGCTCCTTCCATGTGCATGTTTTTGGGAGTGGAAAGGCTTGCAGAGTGTTCAAGTAGCTTTTTCTCTCCGCTGGAAAGCTGCACGCTCAGTGCCAGTGTTCTGCAGCTTCTTTCTTCACGTTTCAGCAGCTAGCACGCTCTCCGTGTGCAGGAGAAGCGGCTGAGGCTTCCTTGCCGGAGACGAGGCACCTTCGCCGGCAGAGAGCCTCCGGCCGGCCGCGGTGCGCTCCGGAGCGGGGGCTTGTGCCGAAAGAGGCCGGGAACAGGCGCTTACCTTCGGACAGCTCCGGATGCCCGTCTAATGCGTCTCTTGTCGCCTACACGGCAGGGAAAAGCTTTTCCACTCTGTCTAGGAAGGAGAAAGTGTGCCAGCACAGCAAATGCCTCCCGGACTTTCCCTGCAATTCAGCAAGTGCTTTGCAGCTTGAAATTGGAAGGAAAGCCTCAGATTTAGCAGCCAGAGCTTCAGGAGGAGCAGCAGCGAGCACAGCATCGCTTTTGCAGCAGCTCCTTCCATGTGCATGTTTTTGGGAGTGGAAAGGCTTGCAGAGTGTTCAAGTAGCTTTTTCTCTCCGCTGGAAAGCTGCACGCTCAGTGCCAGTGTTCTGCAGCTTCTTTCTTCACGTTTCAGCAGCTAGCACGCTCTCCGTGTGCAGGAGAAGCGGCTGAGGCTTCCTTGCCGGAGACGAGGCACCTTCGCCGGCAGAGAGCCTCCGGCCGGCCGCGGTGCGCTCCGGAGCGGGGGCTTGTGCCGAAAGAGGCCGGCAACAGGCGCTTACCTTCGGACAGCTCCGGATGCCCGTCTAATGCGTCTCTTGTCGCCTACACGGCAGGGAAAAGCTTTTCCACTCTGTCTAGGAAGGAGAAAGTGTGCCAGCACAGCAAATGCCTCCCGGACTTTCCCTGCAATTCAGCAAGTGCTTTGCAGCTTGAAATTGGAAGGAAAGCCTCAGATTTAGCAGCCAGAGCTTCAGGAGGAGCAGCAGCGAGCACAGCATCGCTTTTGCAGCAGCTCCTTCCATGTGCATGTTTTTGGGAGTGGAAAGGCTTGCAGAGTGTTCAAGTAGCTTTTTCTCTCCGCTGGAAAGCTGCACGCTCAGTGCCAGTGTTCTGCAGCTTCTTTCTTCACGTTTCAGCAGCTAGCACGCTCTCCGTGTGCAGGAGAAGCGGCTGAGGCTTCCTTGCCGGAGAAGCGGCACCTTCGCCGGCAGAGAGCATCCTGCCGGCCGCGGTGCGCTCCGGAGCGGGGGCTTGTGCCGAAAGAGGCCGGGAACAGGCGCTTACCTTCGGACAGCTCCGGATGCCCGTCTAATGCGTCTCTTGTCGCCTACACGGCAGGGAAAAGCTTTTCCACTCTGTCTAGCAAGGAGAAAGTGTGCCAGCAGAGCAAATGCCTCCCGGACTTTCCCTGCAATTCAGCAAGTGCTTTGCAGCTTGAAATTGGAAGGAAAGCCTCAGATTTAGCAGCCAGAGCTTCAGGAGGAGCAGCAGCGAGCACAGCATCGCTTTTGCAGCAGCTCCTTCCATGTGCATGTTTTTGGGAGTGGAAAGGCTTGCAGAGTGTTCAAGTAGCTTTTTCTCTCCGCTGGAAAGCTGCACGCTCAGTGCCAGTGTTCTGCAGCTTCTTTCTTCACGTTTCAGCAGCTAGCACGCTCTCCGTGTGCAGGAGAAGCGGCTGAGGCTTCCTTGCCGGAGAAGCGGCACCTTCGCCGGCAGAGAGCATCCTGCCGGCCGCGGTGCGCTCCGGAGCGGGGGCTTGTGCCGAAAGAGGCCGGGAACAGGCGCTTACCTTCGGACAGCTCCGGATGCCCGTCTAATGCGTCTCTTGTCGCCTACACGGCAGGGAAAAGCTTTTCCACTCTGTCTAGGAAGGAGAAAGTGTGCCAGCACAGCAAATGCCTCCCGGACTTTCCCTGCAATTCAGCAAGTGCTTTGCAGCTTGAAATTGGAAGGAAAGCCTCAGATTTAGCAGCCAGAGCTTCAGGAGGAGCAGCAGCGAGCACAGCATCGCTTTTGCAGCAGCTCCTTCCATGTGCATGTTTTTGGGAGTGGAAAGGCTTGCAGAGTGTTCAAGTAGCTTTTTCTCTCCGCTGGAAAGCTGCACGCTCAGTGCCAGTGTTCTGCAGCTTCTTTCTTCACGTTTCAGCAGCTAGCACGCTCTCCGTGTGCAGGAGAAGCGGCTGAGGCTTCCTTGCCGGAGACGAGGCACCTTCGCCGGCAGAGAGCCTCCGGCCGGCCGCGGTGCGCTCCGGAGCGGGGGCTTGTGCCGAAAGAGGCCGGGAACAGGCGCTTACCTTCGGACAGCTCCGGATGCCCGTCTAATGCGTCTCTTGTCGCCTACACGGCAGGGAAAAGCTTTTCCACTCTGTCTAGGAAGGAGAAAGTGTGCCAGCACAGCAAATGCCTCCCGGACTTTCCCTGCAATTCAGCAAGTGCTTTGCAGCTTGAAATTGGAAGGAAAGCCTCAGATTTAGCAGCCAGAGCTTCAGGAGGAGCAGCAGCGAGCACAGCATCGCTTTTGCAGCAGCTCCTTCCATGTGCATGTTTTTGGGAGTGGAAAGGCTTGCAGAGTGTTCAAGTAGCTTTTTCTCTCCGCTGGAAAGCTGCACGCTCAGTGCCAGTGTTCTGCAGCTTCTTTCTTCACGTTTCAGCAGCTAGCACGCTCTCCGTGTGCAGGAGAAGCGGCTGAGGCTTCCTTGCCGGAGACGAGGCACCTTCGCCGGCAGAGAGCCTCCGGCCGGCCGCGGTGCGCTCCGGAGCGGGGGCTTGTGCCGAAAGAGGCCGGGAACAGGCGCTTACCTTCGGACAGCTCCGGATGCCCGTCTAATGCGTCTCTTGTCGCCTACACGGCAGGGAAAAGCTTTTCCACTCTGTCTAGCAAGGAGAAAGTGTGCCAGCAGAGCAAATGCCTCCCGGACTTTCCCTGCAATTCAGCAAGTGCTTTGCAGCTTGAAATTGGAAGGAAAGCCTCAGATTTAGCAGCCAGAGCTTCAGGAGGAGCAGCAGCGAGCACAGCATCGCTTTTGCAGCAGCTCCTTCCATGTGCATGTTTTTGGGAGTGGAAAGGCTTGCAGAGTGTTCAAGTAGCTTTTTCTCTCCGCTGGAAAGCTGCACGCT
Organism: Fringilla coelebs; assembly: GCF_963513975.1. Classification (NCBI taxonomy): domain Eukaryota; kingdom Metazoa; phylum Chordata; class Aves; order Passeriformes; family Fringillidae; genus Fringilla; species Fringilla coelebs. The sequence continues at coordinate 115,823 of NW_028167184.1, read as the reverse complement.
CAGTGCCAGTGTTCTGCAGCTTCTTTCTTCACGTTTCAGCAGCTAGCACGCTCTCCGTGTGCAGGAGAAGCGGCTGAGGCTTCCTTGCCGGAGACGAGGCACCTTCGCCGGCAGAGAGCCTCCGGCCGGCCGCGGTGCGCTCCGGAGCGGGGGCTTGTGCCGAAAGAGGCCGGGAACAGGCGCTTACCTTCGGACAGCTCCGGATGCCCGTCTAATGCGTCTCTTGTCGCCTACACGGCAGGGAAAAGCTTTTCCACTCTGTCTAGGAAGGAGAAAGTGTGCCAGCACAGCAAATGCCTCCCGGACTTTCCCTGCAATTCAGCAAGTGCTTTGCAGCTTGAAATTGGAAGGAAAGCCTCAGATTTAGCAGCCAGAGCTTCAGGAGGAGCAGCAGCGAGCACAGCATCGCTTTTGCAGCAGCTCCTTCCATGTGCATGTTTTTGGGAGTGGAAAGGCTTGCAGAGTGTTCAAGTAGCTTTTTCTCTCCGCTGGAAAGCTGCACGCTCAGTGCCAGTGTTCTGCAGCTTCTTTCTTCACGTTTCAGCAGCTAGCACGCTCTCCGTGTGCAGGAGAAGCGGCTGAGGCTTCCTTGCCGGAGACGAGGCACCTTCGCCGGCAGAGAGCCTCCGGCCGGCCGCGGTGCGCTCCGGAGCGGGGGCTTGTGCCGAAAGAGGCCGGGAACAGGCGCTTACCTTCGGACAGCTCCGGATGCCCGTCTAATGCGTCTCTTGTCGCCTACACGGCAGGGAAAAGCTTTTCCACTCTGTCTAGGAAGGAGAAAGTGTGCCAGCAGAGCAAATGCCTCCCGGACTTTCCCTGCAATTCAGCAAGTGCTTTGCAGCTTGAAATTGGAAGGAAAGCCTCAGATTTAGCAGCCAGAGCTTCAGGAGGAGCAGCAGCGAGCACAGCATCGCTTTTGCAGCAGCTCCTTCCATGTGCATGTTTTTGGGAGTGGAAAGGCTTGCAGAGTGTTCAAGTAGCTTTTTCTCTCCGCTGGAAAGCTGCACGCTCAGTGCCAGTGTTCTGCAGCTTCTTTCTTCACGTTTCAGCAGCTAGCACGCTCTCCGTGTGCAGGAGAAGCGGCTGAGGCTTCCTTGCCGGAGACGAGGCACCTTCGCCGGCAGAGAGCCTCCGGCCGGCCGCGGTGCGCTCCGGAGCGGGGGCTTGTGCCGAAAGAGGTCGGGAACAGGCGCTTACCTTCGGACAGCTCCGGATGCCCGTCTAATGCGTCTCTTGTCGCCTACACGGCAGGGAAAAGCTTTTCCACTCTGTCTAGGAAGGAGAAAGTGTGCCAGCACAGCAAATGCCTCCCGGACTTTCCCTGCAATTCAGCAAGTGCTTTGCAGCTTGAAATTGGAAGGAAAGCCTCAGATTTAGCAGCCAGAGCTTCAGGAGGAGCAGCAGCGAGCACAGCATCGCTTTTGCAGCAGCTCCTTCCATGTGCATGTTTTTGGGAGTGGAAAGGCTTGCAGAGTGTTCAAGTAGCTTTTTCTCTCCGCTGGAAAGCTGCACGCTCAGTGCCAGTGTTCTGCAGCTTCTTTCTTCACGTTTCAGCAGCTAGCACGCTCTCCGTGTGCAGGAGAAGCGGCTGAGGCTTCCTTGCCGGAGACGAGGCACCTTCGCCGGCAGAGAGCCTCCGGCCGGCCGCGGTGCGCTCCGGAGCGGGGGCTTGTGCCGAAAGAGGCCGGGAACAGGCGCTTACCTTCGGACAGCTCCGGATGCCCGTCTAATGCGTCTCTTGTCGCCTACACGGCAGGGAAAAGCTTTTCCACTCTGTCTAGGAAGGAGAAAGTGTGCCAGCAGAGCAAATGCCTCCCGGACTTTCCCTGCAATTCAGCAAGTGCTTTGCAGCTTGAAATTGGAAGGAAAGCCTCAGATTTAGCAGCCAGAGCTTCAGGAGGAGCAGCAGCGAGCACAGCATCGCTTTTGCAGCAGCTCCTTCCATGTGCATGTTTTTGGGAGTGGAAAGGCTTGCAGAGTGTTCAAGTAGCTTTTTCTCTCCGCTGGAAAGCTGCACGCTCAGTGCCAGTGTTCTGCAGCTTCTTTCTTCACGTTTCAGCAGCTAGCACGCTCTCCGTGTGCAGGAGAAGCGGCTGAGGCTTCCTTGCCGGAGACGAGGCACCTTCGCCGGCAGAGAGCCTCCGGCCGGCCGCGGTGCGCTCCGGAGCGGGGGCTTGTGCCGAAAGAGGCCGGGAACAGGCGCTTACCTTCGGACAGCTCCGGATGCCCGTCTAATGCGTCTCTTGTCGCCTACACGGCAGGGAAAAGCTTTTCCACTCTGTCTAGGAAGGAGAAAGTGTGCCAGCACAGCAAATGCCTCCCGGACTTTCCCTGCAATTCAGCAAGTGCTTTGCAGCTTGAAATTGGAAGGAAAGCTTCAGATTTAGCAGCCAGAGCTTCAGGAGGAGCAGCAGCGAGCACAGCATCGCTTTTGCAGCAGCTCCTTCCATGTGCATGTTTTTGGGAGTGGAAAGGCTTGCAGAGTGTTCAAGTAGCTTTTTCTCTCCGCTGGAAAGCTGCACGCTCAGTGCCAGTGTTCTGCAGCTTCTTTCTTCACGTTTCAGCAGCTAGCACGCTCTCCGTGTGCAGGAGAAGCGGCTGAGGCTTCCTTGCCGGAGACGAGGCACCTTCGCCGGCAGAGAGCCTCCGGCCGGCCGCGGTGCGCTCCGGAGCGGGGGCTTGTGCCGAAAGAGGCCGGGAACAGGCGCTTACCTTCGGACAGCTCCGGATGCCCGTCTAATGCGTCTCTTGTCGCCTACACGGCAGGGAAAAGCTTTTCCACTCTGTCTAGGAAGGAGAAAGTGTGCCAGCAGAGCAAATGCCTCCCGGACTTTCCCTGCAATTCAGCAAGTGCTTTGCAGCTTGAAATTGGAAGGAAAGCCTCAGATTTAGCAGCCAGAGCTTCAGGAGGAGCAGCAGCGAGCACAGCATCGCTTTTGCAGCAGCTCCTTCCATGTGCATGTTTTTGGGAGTGGAAAGGCTTGCAGAGTGTTCAAGTAGCTTTTTCTCTCCGCTGGAAAGCTGCACGCTCAGTGCCAGTGTTCTGCAGCTTCTTTCTTCACGTTTCAGCAGCTAGCACGCTCTCCGTGTGCAGGAGAAGCGGCTGAGGCTTCCTTGCCGGAGACGAGGCACCTTCGCCGGCAGAGAGCCTCCGGCCGGCCGCGGTGCGCTCCGGAGCGGGGGCTTGTGCCGAAAGAGGCCGGGAACAGGCGCTTACCTTCGGACAGCTCCGGATGCCCGTCTAATGCGTCTCTTGTCGCCTACACGGCAGGGAAAAGCTTTTCCACTCTGTCTAGGAAGGAGAAAGTGTGCCAGCACAGCAAATGCCTCCCGGACTTTCCCTGCAATTCAGCAAGTGCTTTGCAGCTTGAAATTGGAAGGAAAGCCTCAGATTTAGCAGCCAGAGCTTCAGGAGGAGCAGCAGCGAGCACAGCATCGCTTTTGCAGCAGCTCCTTCCATGTGCATGTTTTTGGGAGTGGAAAGGCTTGCAGAGTGTTCAAGTAGCTTTTTCTCTCCGCTGGAAAGCTGCACGCTCAGTGCCAGTGTTCTGCAGCTTCTTTCTTCACGTTTCAGCAGCTAGCACGCTCTCTGTGTGCAGGAGAAGCGGCTGAGGCTTCCTTGCCGGAGACGAGGCACCTTCGCCGGCAGAGAGCCTCCGGCCGGCCGCGGTGCGCTCCGGAGCGGGGGCTTGTGCCGAAAGAGGCCGGGAACAGGCGCTTACCTTCGGACAGCTCCGGATGCCCGTCTAATGCGTCTCTTGTCGCCTACACGGCAGGGAAAAGCTTTTCCACTCTGTCTAGCAAGGAGAAAGTGTGCCAGCACAGCAAATGCATCCCGGACTTTCCCTGCAATTCAGCAAGTGCTTTGCAGCTTGAAATTGGAAGGAAAGCTTCAGATTTAGCAGCCAGAGCTTCAGGAGGAGCAGCAGCGAGCACAGCATCGCTTTTGCAGCAGCTCCTTCCATGTGCATGTTTTTGGGAGTGGAAAGGCTTGCAGAGTGTTCAAGTAGCTTTTTCTCTCCGCTGGAAAGCTGCACGCTCAGTGCCAGTGTTCTGCAGCTTCTTTCTTCACGTTTCAGCAGCTAGCACGCTCTCCGTGTGCAGGAGAAGCGGCTGAGGCTTCCTTGCCGGAGACGAGGCACCTTCGCCGGCAGAGAGCCTCCGGCCGGCCGCGGTGCGCTCCGGAGCGGGGGCTTGTGCCGAAAGAGGCCGGGAACAGGCGCTTACCTTCGGACAGCTCCGGATGCCCGTCTAATGCGTCTCTTGTCGCCTACACGGCAGGGAAAAGCTTTTCCACTCTGTCTAGGAAGGAGAAAGTGTGCCAGCACAGCAAATGCCTCCCGGACTTTCCCTGCAATTCAGCAAGTGCTTTGCAGCTTGAAATTGGAAGGAAAGCCTCAGATTTAGCAGCCAGAGCTTCAGGAGGAGCAGCAGCGAGCACAGCATCGCTTTTGCAGCAGCTCCTTCCATGTGCATGTTTTTGGGAGTGGAAAGGCTTGCAGAGTGTTCAAGTAGCTTTTTCTCTCCGCTGGAAAGCTGCACGCTCAGTGCCAGTGTTCTGCAGCTTCTTTCTTCACGTTTCAGCAGCTAGCACGCTCTCCGTGTGCAGGAGAAGCGGCTGAGGCTTCCTTGCCGGAGACGAGGCACCTTCGCCGGCAGAGAGCCTCCGGCCGGCCGCGGTGCGCTCCGGAGCGGGGGCTTGTGCCGAAAGAGGCCGGGAACAGGCGCTTACCTTCGGACAGCTCCGGATGCCCGTCTAATGCGTCTCTTGTCGCCTACACGGCAGGGAAAAGCTTTTCCACTCTGTCTAGGAAGGAGAAAGTGTGCCAGCACAGCAAATGCCTCCCGGACTTTCCCTGCAATTCAGCAAGTGCTTTGCAGCTTGAAATTGGAAGGAAAGCCTCAGATTTAGCAGCCAGAGCTTCAGGAGGAGCAGCAGCGAGCACAGCATCGCTTTTGCAGCAGCTCCTTCCATGTGCATGTTTTTGGGAGTGGAAAGGCTTGCAGAGTGTTCAAGTAGCTTTTTCTCTCCGCTGGAAAGCTGCACGCTCAGTGCCAGTGTTCTGCAGCTTCTTTCTTCACGTTTCAGCAGCTAGCACGCTCTCCGTGTGCAGGAGAAGCGGCTGAGGCTTCCTTGCCGGAGAAGCGGCACCTTCGCCGGCAGAGAGCCTCCGGCCGGCCGCGGTGCGCTCCGGAGCGGGGGCTTGTGCCGAAAGAGGCCGGGAACAGGCGCTTACCTTCGGACAGCTCCGGATGCCCGTCTAATGCGTCTCTTGTCGCCTACACGGCAGGGAAAAGCTTTTCCACTCTGTCTAGGAAGGAGAAAGTGTGCCAGCAGAGCAAATGCATCCCGGACTTTCCCTGCAATTCAGCAAGTGCTTTGCAGCTTGAAATTGGAAGGAAAGCCTCAGATTTAGCAGCCAGAGCTTCAGGAGGAGCAGCAGCGAGCACAGCATCGCTTTTGCAGCAGCTCCTTCCATGTGCATGTTTTTGGGAGTGGAAAGGCTTGCAGAGTGTTCAAGTAGCTTTTTCTCTCCGCTGGAAAGCTGCACGCTCAGTGCCAGTGTTCTGCAGCTTCTTTCTTCACGTTTCAGCAGCTAGCACGCTCTCCGTGTGCAGGAGAAGCGGCTGAGGCTTCCTTGCCGGAGACGAGGCACCTTCGCCGGCAGAGAGCCTCCGGCCGGCCGCGGTGCGCTCCGGAGCGGGGGCTTGTGCCGAAAGAGGCCGGGAACAGGCGCTTACCTTCGGACAGCTCCGGATGCCCGTCTAATGCGTCTCTTGTCGCCTACACGGCAGGGAAAAGCTTTTCCACTCTGTCTAGCAAGGAGAAAGTGTGCCAGCACAGCAAATGCCTCCCGGACTTTCCCTGCAATTCAGCAAGTGCTTTGCAGCTTGAAATTGGAAGGAAAGCCTCAGATTTAGCAGCCAGAGCTTCAGGAGGAGCAGCAGCGAGCACAGCATCGCTTTTGCAGCAGCTCCTTCCATGTGCATGTTTTTGGGAGTGGAAAGGCTTGCAGAGTGTTCAAGTAGCTTTTTCTCTCCGCTGGAAAGCTGCACGCTCAGTGCCAGTGTTCTGCAGCTTCTTTCTTCACGTTTCAGCAGCTAGCACGCTCTCCGTGTGCAGGAGAAGCGGCTGAGGCTTCCTTGCCGGAGACGAGGCACCTTCGCCGGCAGAGAGCCTCCGGCCGGCCGCGGTGCGCTCCGGAGCGGGGGCTTGTGCCGAAAGAGGCCGGGAACAGGCGCTTACCTTCGGACAGCTCCGGATGCCCGTCTAATGCGTCTCTTGTCGCCTACACGGCAGGGAAAAGCTTTTCCACTCTGTCTAGGAAGGAGAAAGTGTGCCAGCACAGCAAATGCCTCCCGGACTTTCCCTGCAATTCAGCAAGTGCTTTGCAGCTTGAAATTGGAAGGAAAGCCTCAGATTTAGCAGCCAGAGCTTCAGGAGGAGCAGCAGCGAGCACAGCATCGCTTTTGCAGCAGCTCCTTCCATGTGCATGTTTTTGGGAGTGGAAAGGCTTGCAGAGTGTTCAAGTAGCTTTTTCTCTCCGCTGGAAAGCTGCACGCTCAGTGCCAGTGTTCTGCAGCTTCTTTCTTCACGTTTCAGCAGCTAGCACGCTCTCCGTGTGCAGGAGAAGCGGCTGAGGCTTCCTTGCCGGAGACGAGGCACCTTCGCCGGCAGAGAGCCTCCGGCCGGCCGCGGTGCGCTCCGGAGCGGGGGCTTGTGCCGAAAGAGGCCGGGAACAGGCGCTTACCTTCGGACAGCTCCGGATGCCCGTCTAATGCGTCTCTTGTCGCCTACACGGCAGGGAAAAGCTTTTCCACTCTGTCTAGGAAGGAGAAAGTGTGCCAGCACAGCAAATGCCTCCCGGACTTTCCCTGCAATTCAGCAAGTGCTTTGCAGCTTGAAATTGGAAGGAAAGCCTCAGATTTAGCAGCCAGAGCTTCAGGAGGAGCAGCAGCGAGCACAGCATCGCTTTTGCAGCAGCTCCTTCCATGTGCATGTTTTTGGGAGTGGAAAGGCTTGCAGAGTGTTCAAGTAGCTTTTTCTCTCCGCTGGAAAGCTGCACGCTCAGTGCCAGTGTTCTGCAGCTTCTTTCTTCACGTTTCAGCAGCTAGCACGCTCTCTGTGTGCAGGAGAAGCGGCTGAGGCTTCCTTGCCGGAGACGAGGCACCTTCGCCGGCAGAGAGCCTCCGGCCGGCCGCGGTGCGCTCCGGAGCGGGGGCTTGTGCCGAAAGAGGCCGGGAACAGGCGCTTACCTTCGGACAGCTCCGGATGCCCGTCTAATGCGTCTCTTGTCGCCTACACGGCAGGGAAAAGCTTTTCCACTCTGTCTAGGAAGGAGAAAGTGTGCCAGCAGAGCAAATGCCTCCCGGACTTTCCCTGCAATTCAGCAAGTGCTTTGCAGCTTGAAATTGGAAGGAAAGCTTCAGATTTAGCAGCCAGAGCTTCAGGAGGAGCAGCAGCGAGCACAGCATCGCTTTTGCAGCAGCTCCTTCCATGTGCATGTTTTTGGGAGTGGAAAGGCTTGCAGAGTGTTCAAGTAGCTTTTTCTCTCCGCTGGAAAGCTGCACGCTCAGTGCCAGTGTTCTGCAGCTTCTTTCTTCACGTTTCAGCAGCTAGCACGCTCTCCGTGTGCAGGAGAAGCGGCTGAGGCTTCCTTGCCGGAGACGAGGCACCTTCGCCGGCAGAGAGCCTCCGGCCGGCCGCGGTGCGCTCCGGAGCGGGGGCTTGTGCCGAAAGAGGCCGGGAACAGGCGCTTACCTTCGGACAGCTCCGGATGCCCGTCTAATGCGTCTCTTGTCGCCTACACGGCAGGGAAAAGCTTTTCCACTCTGTCTAGGAAGGAGAAAGTGTGCCAGCACAGCAAATGCCTCCCGGACTTTCCCTGCAATTCAGCAAGTGCTTTGCAGCTTGAAATTGGAAGGAAAGCCTCAGATTTAGCAGCCAGAGCTTCAGGAGGAGCAGCAGCGAGCACAGCATCGCTTTTGCAGCAGCTCCTTCCATGTGCATGTTTTTGGGAGTGGAAAGGCTTGCAGAGTGTTCAAGTAGCTTTTTCTCTCCGCTGGAAAGCTGCACGCTCAGTGCCAGTGTTCTGCAGCTTCTTTCTTCACGTTTCAGCAGCTAGCACGCTCTCCGTGTGCAGGAGAAGCGGCTGAGGCTTCCTTGCCGGAGACGAGGCACCTTCGCCGGCAGAGAGCCTCCGGCCGGCCGCGGTGCGCTCCGGAGCGGGGGCTTGTGCCGAAAGAGGCCGGGAACAGGCGCTTACCTTCGGACAGCTCCGGATGCCCGTCTAATGCGTCTCTTGTCGCCTACACGGCAGGGAAAAGCTTTTCCACTCTGTCTAGGAAGGAGAAAGTGTGCCAGCACAGCAAATGCCTCCCGGACTTTCCCTGCAATTCAGCAAGTGCTTTGCAGCTTGAAATTGGAAGGAAAGCCTCAGATTTAGCAGCCAGAGCTTCAGGAGGAGCAGCAGCGAGCACAGCATCGCTTTTGCAGCAGCTCCTTCCATGTGCATGTTTTTGGGAGTGGAAAGGCTTGCAGAGTGTTCAAGTAGCTTTTTCTCTCCGCTGGAAAGCTGCACGCTCAGTGCCAGTGTTCTGCAGCTTCTTTCTTCACGTTTCAGCAGCTAGCACGCTCTCTGTGTGCAGGAGAAGCGGCTGAGGCTTCCTTGCCGGAGACGAGGCACCTTCGCCGGCAGAGAGCCTCCGGCCGGCCGCGGTGCGCTCCGGAGCGGGGGCTTGTGCCGAAAGAGGCCGGCAACAGGCGCTTACCTTCGGACAGCTCCGGATGCCCGTCTAATGCGTCTCTTGTCGCCTACACGGCAGGGAAAAGCTTTTCCACTCTGTCTAGGAAGGAGAAAGTGTGTCAGCAGAGCAAATGCATCCCGGACTTTCCCTGCAATTCAGCAAGTGCTTTGCAGCTTGAAATTGGAAGGAAAGCTTCAGATTTAGCAGCCAGAGCTTCAGGAGGAGCAGCAGCGAGCACAGCATCGCTTTTGCAGCAGCTCCTTCCATGTGCATGTTTTTGGGAGTGGAAAGGCTTGCAGAGTGTTCAAGTAGCTTTTTCTCTCCGCTGGAAAGCTGCACGCTCAGTGCCAGTGTTCTGCAGCTTCTTTCTTCACGTTTCAGCAGCTAGCACGCTCTCCGTGTGCAGGAGAAGCGGCTGAGGCTTCCTTGCCGGAGACGAGGCACCTTCGCCGGCAGAGAGCCTCCGGCCGGCCGCGGTGCGCTCCGGAGCGGGGGCTTGTGCCGAAAGAGGCCGGGAACAGGCGCTTACCTTCGGACAGCTCCGGATGCCCGTCTAATGCGTCTCTTGTCGCCTACACGGCAGGGAAAAGCTTTTCCACTCTGTCTAGGAAGGAGAAAGTGTGCCAGCACAGCAAATGCCTCCCGGACTTTCCCTGCAATTCAGCAAGTGCTTTGCAGCTTGAAATTGGAAGGAAAGCCTCAGATTTAGCAGCCAGAGCTTCAGGAGGAGCAGCAGCGAGCACAGCATCGCTTTTGCAGCAGCTCCTTCCATGTGCATGTTTTTGGGAGTGGAAAGGCTTGCAGAGTGTTCAAGTAGCTTTTTCTCTCCGCTGGAAAGCTGCAGGCTCAGTGCCAGTGTTCTGCAGCTTCTTTCTTCACGTTTCAGCAGCTAGCACGCTCTCCGTGTGCAGGAGAAGCGGCTGAGGCTTCCTTGCCGGAGACGAGGCACCTTCGCCGGCAGAGAGCCTCCGGCCGGCCGCGGTGCGCTCCGGAGCGGGGGCTTGTGCCGAAAGAGGCCGGGAACAGGCGCTTACCTTCGGACAGCTCCGGATGCCCGTCTAATGCGTCTCTTGTCGCCTACACGGCAGGGAAAAGCTTTTCCACTCTGTCTAGGAAGGAGAAAGTGTGCCAGCACAGCAAATGCCTCCCGGACTTTCCCTGCAATTCAGCAAGTGCTTTGCAGCTTGAAATTGGAAGGAAAGCCTCAGATTTAGCAGCCAGAGCTTCAGGAGGAGCAGCAGCGAGCACAGCATCGCTTTTGCAGCAGCTCCTTCCATGTGCATGTTTTTGGGAGTGGAAAGGCTTGCAGAGTGTTCAAGTAGCTTTTTCTCTCCGCTGGAAAGCTGCACGCTCAGTGCCAGTGTTCTGCAGCTTCTTTCTTCACGTTTCAGCAGCTAGCACGCTCTCCGTGTGCAGGAGAAGCGGCTGAGGCTTCCTTGCCGGAGACGAGGCACCTTCGCCGGCAGAGAGCCTCCGGCCGGCCGCGGTGCGCTCCGGAGCGGGGGCTTGTGCCGAAAGAGGCCGGGAACAGGCGCTTACCTTCGGACAGCTCCGGATGCCCGTCTAATGCGTCTCTTGTCGCCTACACGGCAGGGAAAAGCTTTTCCACTCTGTCTAGGAAGGAGAAAGTGTGCCAGCACAGCAAATGCCTCCCGGACTTTCCCTGCAATTCAGCAAGTGCTTTGCAGCTTGAAATTGGAAGGAAAGCCTCAGATTTAGCAGCCAGAGCTTCAGGAGGAGCAGCAGCGAGCACAGCATCGCTTTTGCAGCAGCTCCTTCCATGTGCATGTTTTTGGGAGTGGAAAGGCTTGCAGAGTGTTCAAGTAGCTTTTTCTCTCCGCTGGAAAGCTGCACGCTCAGTGCCAGTGTTCTGCAGCTTCTTTCTTCACGTTTCAGCAGCTAGCACGCTCTCCGTGTGCAGGAGAAGCGGCTGAGGCTTCCTTGCCGGAGAAGCGGCACCTTCGCCGGCAGAGAGCCTCCGGCCGGCCGCGGTGCGCTCCGGAGCGGGGGCTTGTGCCGAAAGAGGCCGGGAACAGGCGCTTACCTTCGGACAGCTCCGGATGCCCGTCTAATGCGTCTCTTGTCGCCTACACGGCAGGGAAAAGCTTTTCCACTCTGTCTAGGAAGGAGAAAGTGTGCCAGCAGAGCAAATGCATCCCGGACTTTCCCTGCAATTCAGCAAGTGCTTTGCAGCTTGAAATTGGAAGGAAAGCCTCAGATTTAGCAGCCAGAGCTTCAGGAGGAGCAGCAGCGAGCACAGCATCGCTTTTGCAGCAGCTCCTTCCATGTGCATGTTTTTGGGAGTGGAAAGGCTTGCAGAGTGTTCAAGTAGCTTTTTCTCTCCGCTGGAAAGCTGCACGCTCAGTGCCAGTGTTCTGCAGCTTCTTTCTTCACGTTTCAGCAGCTAGCACGCTCTCCGTGTGCAGGAGAAGCGGCTGAGGCTTCCTTGCCGGAGACGAGGCACCTTCGCCGGCAGAGAGCCTCCGGCCGGCCGCGGTGCGCTCCGGAGCGGGGGCTTGTGCCGAAAGAGGCCGGGAACAGGCGCTTACCTTCGGACAGCTCCGGATGCCCGTCTAATGCGTCTCTTGTCGCCTACACGGCAGGGAAAAGCTTTTCCACTCTGTCTAGCAAGGAGAAAGTGTGCCAGCACAGCAAATGCCTCCCGGACTTTCCCTGCAATTCAGCAAGTGCTTTGCAGCTTGAAATTGGAAGGAAAGCCTCAGATTTAGCAGCCAGAGCTTCAGGAGGAGCAGCAGCGAGCACAGCATCGCTTTTGCAGCAGCTCCTTCCATGTGCATGTTTTTGGGAGTGGAAAGGCTTGCAGAGTGTTCAAGTAGCTTTTTCTCTCCGCTGGAAAGCTGCACGCTCAGTGCCAGTGTTCTGCAGCTTCTTTCTTCACGTTTCAGCAGCTAGCACGCTCTCCGTGTGCAGGAGAAGCGGCTGAGGCTTCCTTGCCGGAGACGAGGCACCTTCGCCGGCAGAGAGCCTCCGGCCGGCCGCGGTGCGCTCCGGAGCGGGGGCTTGTGCCGAAAGAGGCCGGGAACAGGCGCTTACCTTCGGACAGCTCCGGATGCCCGTCTAATGCGTCTCTTGTCGCCTACACGGCAGGGAAAAGCTTTTCCACTCTGTCTAGGAAGGAGAAAGTGTGCCAGCACAGCAAATGCCTCCCGGACTTTCCCTGCAATTCAGCAAGTGCTTTGCAGCTTGAAATTGGAAGGAAAGCCTCAGATTTAGCAGCCAGAGCTTCAGGAGGAGCAGCAGCGAGCACAGCATCGCTTTTGCAGCAGCTCCTTCCATGTGCATGTTTTTGGGAGTGGAAAGGCTTGCAGAGTGTTCAAGTAGCTTTTTCTCTCCGCTGGAAAGCTGCACGCTCAGTGCCAGTGTTCTGCAGCTTCTTTCTTCACGTTTCAGCAGCTAGCACGCTCTCCGTGTGCAGGAGAAGCGGCTGAGGCTTCCTTGCCGGAGACGAGGCACCTTCGCCGGCAGAGAGCCTCCGGCCGGCCGCGGTGCGCTCCGGAGCGGGGGCTTGTGCCGAAAGAGGCCGGGAACAGGCGCTTACCTTCGGACAGCTCCGGATGCCCGTCTAATGCGTCTCTTGTCGCCTACACGGCAGGGAAAAGCTTTTCCACTCTGTCTAGGAAGGAGAAAGTGTGCCAGTACAGCAAATGCCTCCCGGACTTTCCCTGCAATTCAGCAAGTGCTTTGCAGCTTGAAATTGGAAGGAAAGCCTCAGATTTAGCAGCCAGAGCTTCAGGAGGAGCAGCAGCGAGCACAGCATCGCTTTTGCAGCAGCTCCTTCCATGTGCATGTTTTTGGGAGTGGAAAGGCTTGCAGAGTGTTCAAGTAGCTTTTTCTCTCCGCTGGAAAGCTGCACGCTCAGTGCCAGTGTTCTGCAGCTTCTTTCTTCACGTTTCAGCAGCTAGCACGCTCTCCGTGTGCAGGAGAAGCGGCTGAGGCTTCCTTGCCGGAGACGAGGCACCTTCGCCGGCAGAGAGCCTCCGGCCGGCCGCGGTGCGCTCCGGAGCGGGGGCTTGTGCCGAAAGAGGCCGGGAACAGGCGCTTACCTTCGGACAGCTCCGGATGCCCGTCTAATGCGTCTCTTGTCGCCTACACGGCAGGGAAAAGCTTTTCCACTCTGTCTAGGAAGGAGAAAGTGTGCCAGCAGAGCAAATGCATCCCGGACTTTCCCTGCAATTCAGCAAGTGCTTTGCAGCTTGAAATTGGAAGGAAAGCCTCAGATTTAGCAGCCAGAGCTTCAGGAGGAGCAGCAGCGAGCACAGCATCGCTTTTGCAGCAGCTCCTTCCATGTGCATGTTTTTGGGAGTGGAAAGGCTTGCAGAGTGTTCAAGTAGCTTTTTCTCTCCGCTGGAAAGCTGCACGCTCAGTGCCAGTGTTCTGCAGCTTCTTTCTTCACGTTTCAGCAGCTAGCACGCTCTCCGTGTGCAGGAGAAGCGGCTGAGGCTTCCTTGCCGGAGAAGCGGCACCTTCGCCGGCAGAGAGCATCCTGCCGGCCGCGGTGCGCTCCGGAGCGGGGGCTTGTGCCGAAAGAGGCCGGGAACAGGCGCTTACCTTCGGACAGCTCCGGATGCCCGTCTAATGCGTCTCTTGTCGCCTACACGGCAGGGAAAAGCTTTTCCACTCTGTCTAGGAAGGAGAAAGTGTGCCAGCAGAGCAAATGCCTCCCGGACTTTCCCTGCAATTCAGCAAGTGCTTTGCAGCTTGAAATTGGAAGGAAAGCCTCAGATTTAGCAGCCAGAGCTTCAGGAGGAGCAGCAGCGAGCACAGCATCGCTTTTGCAGCAGCTCCTTCCATGTGCATGTTTTTGGGAGTGGAAAGGCTTGCAGAGTGTTCAAGTAGCTTTTTCTCTCCGCTGGAAAGCTGCACGCTCAGTGCCAGTGTTCTGCAGCTTCTTTCTTCACGTTTCAGCAGCTAGCACGCTCTCCGTGTGCAGGAGAAGCGGCTGAGGCTTCCTTGCCGGAGAAGCGGCACCTTCGCCGGCAGAGAGCCTCCGGCCGGCCGCGGTGCGCTCCGGAGCGGGGGCTTGTGCCGAAAGAGGCCGGGAACAGGCGCTTACCTTCGGACAGCTCCGGATGCCCGTCTAATGCGTCTCTTGTCGCCTACACGGCAGGGAAAAGCTTTTCCACTCTGTCTAGGAAGGAGAAAGTGTGCCAGCAGAGCAAATGCCTCCCGGACTTTCCCTGCAATTCAGCAAGTGCTTTGCAGCTTGAAATTGGAAGGAAAGCCTCAGATTTAGCAGCCAGAGCTTCAGGAGGAGCAGCAGCGAGCACAGCATCGCTTTTGCAGCAGCTCCTTCCATGTGCATGTTTTTGGGAGTGGAAAGGCTTGCAGAGTGTTCAAGTAGCTTTTTCTCTCCGCTGGAAAGCTGCACGCTCAGTGCCAGTGTTCTGCAGCTTCTTTCTTCACGTTTCAGCAGCTAGCACGCTCTCCGTGTGCAGGAGAAGCGGCTGAGGCTTCCTTGCCGGAGACGAGGCACCTTCGCCGGCAGAGAGCCTCCGGCCGGCCGCGGTGCGCTCCGGAGCGGGGGCTTGTGCCGAAAGAGGCCGGGAACAGGCGCTTACCTTCGGACAGCTCCGGATGCCCGTCTAATGCGTCTCTTGTCGCCTACACGGCAGGGAAAAGCTTTTCCACTCTGTCTAGGAAGGAGAAAGTGTGCCAGCACAGCAAATGCCTCCCGGACTTTCCCTGCAATTCAGCAAGTGCTTTGCAGCTTGAAATTGGAAGGAAAGCCTCAGATTTAGCAGCCAGAGCTTCAGGAGGAGCAGCAGCGAGCACAGCATCGCTTTTGCAGCAGCTCCTTCCATGTGCATGTTTTTGGGAGTGGAAAGGCTTGCAGAGTGTTCAAGTAGCTTTTTCTCTCCGCTGGAAAGCTGCACGCTCAGTGCCAGTGTTCTGCAGCTTCTTTCTTCACGTTTCAGCAGCTAGCACGCTCTCCGTGTGCAGGAGAAGCGGCTGAGGCTTCCTTGCCGGAGACGAGGCACCTTCGCCGGCAGAGAGCCTCCGGCCGGCCGCGGTGCGCTCCGGAGCGGGGGCTTGTGCCGAAAGAGGCCGGGAACAGGCGCTTACCTTCGGACAGCTCCGGATGCCCGTCTAATGCGTCTCTTGTCGCCTACACGGCAGGGAAAAGCTTTTCCACTCTGTCTAGGAAGGAGAAAGTGTGCCAGCAGAGCAAATGCATCCCGGACTTTCCCTGCAATTCAGCAAGTGCTTTGCAGCTTGAAATTGGAAGGAAAGCCTCAGATTTAGCAGCCAGAGCTTCAGGAGGAGCAGCAGCGAGCACAGCATCGCTTTTGCAGCAGCTCCTTCCATGTGCATGTTTTTGGGAGTGGAAAGGCTTGCAGAGTGTTCAAGTAGCTTTTTCTCTCCGCTGGAAAGCTGCACGCTCAGTGCCAGTGTTCTGCAGCTTCTTTCTTCACGTTTCAGCAGCTAGCACGCTCTCCGTGTGCAGGAGAAGCGGCTGAGGCTTCCTTGCCGGAGAAGCGGCACCTTCGCCGGCAGAGAGCATCCTGCCGGCCGCGGTGCGCTCCGGAGCGGGGGCTTGTGCCGAAAGAGGCCGGGAACAGGCGCTTACCTTCGGACAGCTCCGGATGCCCGTCTAATGCGTCTCTTGTCGCCTACACGGCAGGGAAAAGCTTTTCCACTCTGTCTAGGAAGGAGAAAGTGTGCCAGCACAGCAAATGCCTCCCGGACTTTCCCTGCAATTCAGCAAGTGCTTTGCAGCTTGAAATTGGAAGGAAAGCCTCAGATTTAGCAGCCAGAGCTTCAGGAGGAGCAGCAGCGAGCACAGCATCGCTTTTGCAGCAGCTCCTTCCATGTGCATGTTTTTGGGAGTGGAAAGGCTTGCAGAGTGTTCAAGTAGCTTTTTCTCTCCGCTGGAAAGCTGCACGCTCAGTGCCAGTGTTCTGCAGCTTCTTTCTTCACGTTTCAGCAGCTAGCACGCTCTCCGTGTGCAGGAGAAGCGGCTGAGGCTTCCTTGCCGGAGACGAGGCACCTTCGCCGGCAGAGAGCCTCCGGCCGGCCGCGGTGCGCTCCGGAGCGGGGGCTTGTGCCGAAAGAGGCCGGGAACAGGCGCTTACCTTCGGACAGCTCCGGATGCCCGTCTAATGCGTCTCTTGTCGCCTACACGGCAGGGAAAAGCTTTTCCACTCTGTCTAGGAAGGAGAAAGTGTGCCAGCACAGCAAATGCCTCCCGGACTTTCCCTGCAATTCAGCAAGTGCTTTGCAGCTTGAAATTGGAAGGAAAGCCTCAGATTTAGCAGCCAGAGCTTCAGGAGGAGCAGCAGCGAGCACAGCATCGCTTTTGCAGCAGCTCCTTCCATGTGCATGTTTTTGGGAGTGGAAAGGCTTGCAGAGTGTTCAAGTAGCTTTTTCTCTCCGCTGGAAAGCTGCACGCTCAGTGCCAGTGTTCTGCAGCTTCTTTCTTCACGTTTCAGCAGCTAGCACGCTCTCCGTGTGCAGGAGAAGCGGCTGAGGCTTCCTTGCCGGAGACGAGGCACCTTCGCCGGCAGAGAGCCTCCGGCCGGCCGCGGTGCGCTCCGGAGCGGGGGCTTGTGCCGAAAGAGGCCGGGAACAGGCGCTTACCTTCGGACAGCTCCGGATGCCCGTCTAATGCGTCTCTTGTCGCCTACACGGCAGGGAAAAGCTTTTCCACTCTGTCTAGGAAGGAGAAAGTGTGCCAGCAGAGCAAATGCCTCCCGGACTTTCCCTGCAATTCAGCAAGTGCTTTGCAGCTTGAAATTGGAAGGAAAGCCTCAGATTTAGCAGCCAGAGCTTCAGGAGGAGCAGCAGCGAGCACAGCATCGCTTTTGCAGCAGCTCCTTCCATGTGCATGTTTTTGGGAGTGGAAAGGCTTGCAGAGTGTTCAAGTAGCTTTTTCTCTCCGCTGGAAAGCTGCACGCTCAGTGCCAGTGTTCTGCAGCTTCTTTCTTCACGTTTCAGCAGCTAGCACGCTCTCCGTGTGCAGGAGAAGCGGCTGAGGCTTCCTTGCCGGAGACGAGGCACCTTCGCCGGCAGAGAGCCTCCGGCCGGCCGCGGTGCGCTCCGGAGCGGGGGCTTGTGCCGAAAGAGGCCGGGAACAGGCGCTTACCTTCGGACAGCTCCGGATGCCCGTCTAATGCGTCTCTTGTCGCCTACACGGCAGGGAAAAGCTTTTCCACTCTGTCTAGCAAGGAGAAAGTGTGCCAGCACAGCAAATGCCTCCCGGACTTTCCCTGCAATTCAGCAAGTGCTTTGCAGCTTGAAATTGGAAGGAAAGCCTCAGATTTAGCAGCCAGAGCTTCAGGAGGAGCAGCAGCGAGCACAGCATCGCTTTTGCAGCAGCTCCTTCCATGTGCATGTTTTTGGGAGTGGAAAGGCTTGCAGAGTGTTCAAGTAGCTTTTTCTCTCCGCTGGAAAGCTGCACGCTCAGTGCCAGTGTTCTGCAGCTTCTTTCTTCACGTTTCAGCAGCTAGCACGCTCTCCGTGTGCAGGAGAAGCGGCTGAGGCTTCCTTGCCGGAGACGAGGCACCTTCGCCGGCAGAGAGCCTCCGGCCGGCCGCGGTGCGCTCCGGAGCGGGGGCTTGTGCCGAAAGAGGCCGGGAACAGGCGCTTACCTTCGGACAGCTCCGGATGCCCGTCTAATGCGTCTCTTGTCGCCTACACGGCAGGGAAAAGCTTTTCCACTCTGTCTAGGAAGGAGAAAGTGTGCCAGCACAGCAAATGCCTCCCGGACTTTCCCTGCAATTCAGCAAGTGCTTTGCAGCTTGAAATTGGAAGGAAAGCCTCAGATTTAGCAGCCAGAGCTTCAGGAGGAGCAGCAGCGAGCACAGCATCGCTTTTGCAGCAGCTCCTTCCATGTGCATGTTTTTGGGAGTGGAAAGGCTTGCAGAGTGTTCAAGTAGCTTTTTCTCTCCGCTGGAAAGCTGCACGCTCAGTGCCAGTGTTCTGCAGCTTCTTTCTTCACGTTTCAGCAGCTAGCACGCTCTCCGTGTGCAGGAGAAGCGGCTGAGGCTTCCTTGCCGGAGACGAGGCACCTTCGCCGGCAGAGAGCCTCCGGCCGGCCGCGGTGCGCTCCGGAGCGGGGGCTTGTGCCGAAAGAGGCCGGGAACAGGCGCTTACCTTCGGACAGCTCCGGATGCCCGTCTAATGCGTCTCTTGTCGCCTACACGGCAGGGAAAAGCTTTTCCACTCTGTCTAGCAAGGAGAAAGTGTGCCAGCACAGCAAATGCCTCCCGGACTTTCCCTGCAATTCAGCAAGTGCTTTGCAGCTTGAAATTGGAAGGAAAGCCTCAGATTTAGCAGCCAGAGCTTCAGGAGGAGCAGCAGCGAGCACAGCATCGCTTTTGCAGCAGCTCCTTCCATGTGCATGTTTTTGGGAGTGGAAAGGCTTGCAGAGTGTTCAAGTAGCTTTTTCTCTCCGCTGGAAAGCTGCACGCTCAGTGCCAGTGTTCTGCAGCTTCTTTCTTCACGTTTCAGCAGCTAGCACGCTCTCCGTGTGCAGGAGAAGCGGCTGAGGCTTCCTTGCCGGAGACGAGGCACCTTCGCCGGCAGAGAGCCTCCGGCCGGCCGCGGTGCGCTCCGGAGCGGGGGCTTGTGCCGAAAGAGGCCGGGAACAGGCGCTTACCTTCGGACAGCTCCGGATGCCCGTCTAATGCGTCTCTTGTCGCCTACACGGCAGGGAAAAGCTTTTCCACTCTGTCTAGGAAGGAGAAAGTGTGCCAGCAGAGCAAATGCATCCCGGACTTTCCCTGCAATTCAGCAAGTGCTTTGCAGCTTGAAATTGGAAGGAAAGCCTCAGATTTAGCAGCCAGAGCTTCAGGAGGAGCAGCAGCGAGCACAGCATCGCTTTTGCAGCAGCTCCTTCCATGTGCATGTTTTTGGGAGTGGAAAGGCTTGCAGAGTGTTCAAGTAGCTTTTTCTCTCCGCTGGAAAGCTGCACGCTCAGTGCCAGTGTTCTGCAGCTTCTTTCTTCACGTTTCAGCAGCTAGCACGCTCTCCGTGTGCAGGAGAAGCGGCTGAGGCTTCCTTGCCGGAGAAGCGGCACCTTCGCCGGCAGAGAGCATCCTGCCGGCCGCGGTGCGCTCCGGAGCGGGGGCTTGTGCCGAAAGAGGCCGGGAACAGGCGCTTACCTTCGGACAGCTCCGGATGCCCGTCTAATGCGTCTCTTGTCGCCTACACGGCAGGGAAAAGCTTTTCCACTCTGTCTAGGAAGGAGAAAGTGTGCCAGCAGAGCAAATGCCTCCCGGACTTTCCCTGCAATTCAGCAAGTGCTTTGCAGCTTGAAATTGGAAGGAAAGCCTCAGATTTAGCAGCCAGAGCTTCAGGAGGAGCAGCAGCGAGCACAGCATCGCTTTTGCAGCAGCTCCTTCCATGTGCATGTTTTTGGGAGTGGAAAGGCTTGCAGAGTGTTCAAGTAGCTTTTTCTCTCCGCTGGAAAGCTGCAGGCTCAGTGCCAGTGTTCTGCAGCTTCTTTCTTCACGTTTCAGCAGCTAGCACGCTCTCCGTGTGCAGGAGAAGCGGCTGAGGCTTCCTTGCCGGAGACGAGGCACCTTCGCCGGCAGAGAGCCTCCGGCCGGCCGCGGTGCGCTCCGGAGCGGGGGCTTGTGCCGAAAGAGGCCGGGAACAGGCGCTTACCTTCGGACAGCTCCGGATGCCCGTCTAATGCGTCTCTTGTCGCCTACACGGCAGGGAAAAGCTTTTCCACTCTGTCTAGGAAGGAGAAAGTGTGCCAGCACAGCAAATGCCTCCCGGACTTTCCCTGCAATTCAGCAAGTGCTTTGCAGCTTGAAATTGGAAGGAAAGCCTCAGATTTAGCAGCCAGAGCTTCAGGAGGAGCAGCAGCGAGCACAGCATCGCTTTTGCAGCAGCTCCTTCCATGTGCATGTTTTTGGGAGTGGAAAGGCTTGCAGAGTGTTCAAGTAGCTTTTTCTCTCCGCTGGAAAGCTGCACGCTCAGTGCCAGTGTTCTGCAGCTTCTTTCTTCACGTTTCAGCAGCTAGCACGCTCTCCGTGTGCAGGAGAAGCGGCTGAGGCTTCCTTGCCGGAGACGAGGCACCTTCGCCGGCAGAGAGCCTCCGGCCGGCCGCGGTGCGCTCCGGAGCGGGGGCTTGTGCCGAAAGAGGCCGGGAACAGGCGCTTACCTTCGGACAGCTCCGGATGCCCGTCTAATGCGTCTCTTGTCGCCTACACGGCAGGGAAAAGCTTTTCCACTCTGTCTAGGAAGGAGAAAGTGTGCCAGCAGAGCAAATGCATCCCGGACTTTCCCTGCAATTCAGCAAGTGCTTTGCAGCTTGAAATTGGAAGGAAAGCCTCAGATTTAGCAGCCAGAGCTTCAGGAGGAGCAGCAGCGAGCACAGCATCGCTTTTGCAGCAGCTCCTTCCATGTGCATGTTTTTGGGAGTGGAAAGGCTTGCAGAGTGTTCAAGTGGCTTTTTCTCTCCGCTGGAAAGCTGCACGCTCAGTGCCAGTGTTCTGCAGCTTCTTTCTTCACGTTTCAGCAGCTAGCACGCTCTCCGTGTGCAGGAGAAGCGGCTGAGGCTTCCTTGCCGGAGACGAGGCACCTTCGCCGGCAGAGAGCCTCCGGCCGGCCGCGGTGCGCTCCGGAGCGGGGGCTTGTGCCGAAAGAGGCCGGGAACAGGCGCTTACCTTCGGACAGCTCCGGATGCCCGTCTAATGCGTCTCTTGTCGCCTACACGGCAGGGAAAAGCTTTTCCACTCTGTCTAGGAAGGAGAAAGTGTGCCAGCAGAGCAAATGCCTCCCGGACTTTCCCTGCAATTCAGCAAGTGCTTTGCAGCTTGAAATTGGAAGGAAAGCCTCAGATTTAGCAGCCAGAGCTTCAGGAGGAGCAGCAGCGAGCACAGCATCGCTTTTGCAGCAGCTCCTTCCATGTGCATGTTTTTGGGAGTGGAAAGGCTTGCAGAGTGTTCAAGTAGCTTTTTCTCTCCGCTGGAAAGCTGCACGCTCAGTGCCAGTGTTCTGCAGCTTCTTTCTTCACGTTTCAGCAGCTAGCACGCTCTCCGTGTGCAGGAGAAGCGGCTGAGGCTTCCTTGCCGGAGACGAGGCACCTTCGCCGGCAGAGAGCCTCCGGCCGGCCGCGGTGCGCTCCGGAGCGGGGGCTTGTGCCGAAAGAGGCCGGGAACAGGCGCTTACCTTCGGACAGCTCCGGATGCCCGTCTAATGCGTCTCTTGTCGCCTACACGGCAGGGAAAAGCTTTTCCACTCTGTCTAGCAAGGAGAAAGTGTGCCAGCACAGCAAATGCCTCCCGGACTTTCCCTGCAATTCAGCAAGTGCTTTGCAGCTTGAAATTGGAAGGAAAGCCTCAGATTTAGCAGCCAGAGCTTCAGGAGGAGCAGCAGCGAGCACAGCATCGCTTTTGCAGCAGCTCCTTCCATGTGCATGTTTTTGGGAGTGGAAAGGCTTGCAGAGTGTTCAAGTAGCTTTTTCTCTCCGCTGGAAAGCTGCACGCTCAGTGCCAGTGTTCTGCAGCTTCTTTCTTCACGTTTCAGCAGCTAGCACGCTCTCCGTGTGCAGGAGAAGCGGCTGAGGCTTCCTTGCCGGAGACGAGGCACCTTCGCCGGCAGAGAGCCTCCGGCCGGCCGCGGTGCGCTCCGGAGCGGGGGCTTGTGCCGAAAGAGGCCGGGAACAGGCGCTTACCTTCGGACAGCTCCGGATGCCCGTCTAATGCGTCTCTTGTCGCCTACACGGCAGGGAAAAGCTTTTCCACTCTGTCTAGGAAGGAGAAAGTGTGCCAGCACAGCAAATGCCTCCCGGACTTTCCCTGCAATTCAGCAAGTGCTTTGCAGCTTGAAATTGGAAGGAAAGCCTCAGATTTAGCAGCCAGAGCTTCAGGAGGAGCAGCAGCGAGCACAGCATCGCTTTTGCAGCAGCTCCTTCCATGTGCATGTTTTTGGGAGTGGAAAGGCTTGCAGAGTGTTCAAGTAGCTTTTTCTCTCCGCTGGAAAGCTGCACGCTCAGTGCCAGTGTTCTGCAGCTTCTTTCTTCACGTTTCAGCAGCTAGCACGCTCTCCGTGTGCAGGAGAAGCGGCTGAGGCTTCCTTGCCGGAGACGAGGCACCTTCGCCGGCAGAGAGCCTCCGGCCGGCCGCGGTGCGCTCCGGAGCGGGGGCTTGTGCCGAAAGAGGCCGGGAACAGGCGCTTACCTTCGGACAGCTCCGGATGCCCGTCTAATGCGTCTCTTGTCGCCTACACGGCAGGGAAAAGCTTTTCCACTCTGTCTAGCAAGGAGAAAGTGTGCCAGCACAGCAAATGCCTCCCGGACTTTCCCTGCAATTCAGCAAGTGCTTTGCAGCTTGAAATTGGAAGGAAAGCCTCAGATTTAGCAGCCAGAGCTTCAGGAGGAGCAGCAGCGAGCACAGCATCGCTTTTGCAGCAGCTCCTTCCATGTGCATGTTTTTGGGAGTGGAAAGGCTTGCAGAGTGTTCAAGTAGCTTTTTCTCTCCGCTGGAAAGCTGCACGCTCAGTGCCAGTGTTCTGCAGCTTCTTTCTTCACGTTTCAGCAGCTAGCACGCTCTCCGTGTGCAGGAGAAGCGGCTGAGGCTTCCTTGCCGGAGACGAGGCACCTTCGCCGGCAGAGAGCCTCCGGCCGGCCGCGGTGCGCTCCGGAGCGGGGGCTTGTGCCGAAAGAGGCCGGGAACAGGCGCTTACCTTCGGACAGCTCCGGATGCCCGTCTAATGCGTCTCTTGTCGCCTACACGGCAGGGAAAAGCTTTTCCACTCTGTCTAGGAAGGAGAAAGTGTGCCAGCAGAGCAAATGCATCCCGGACTTTCCCTGCAATTCAGCAAGTGCTTTGCAGCTTGAAATTGGAAGGAAAGCCTCAGATTTAGCAGCCAGAGCTTCAGGAGGAGCAGCAGCGAGCACAGCATCGCTTTTGCAGCAGCTCCTTCCATGTGCATGTTTTTGGGAGTGGAAAGGCTTGCAGAGTGTTCAAGTAGCTTTTTCTCTCCGCTGGAAAGCTGCACGCTCAGTGCCAGTGTTCTGCAGCTTCTTTCTTCACGTTTCAGCAGCTAGCACGCTCTCCGTGTGCAGGAGAAGCGGCTGAGGCTTCCTTGCCGGAGAAGCGGCACCTTCGCCGGCAGAGAGCATCCTGCCGGCCGCGGTGCGCTCCGGAGCGGGGGCTTGTGCCGAAAGAGGCCGGGAACAGGCGCTTACCTTCGGACAGCTCCGGATGCCCGTCTAATGCGTCTCTTGTCGCCTACACGGCAGGGAAAAGCTTTTCCACTCTGTCTAGGAAGGAGAAAGTGTGCCAGCAGAGCAAATGCCTCCCGGACTTTCCCTGCAATTCAGCAAGTGCTTTGCAGCTTGAAATTGGAAGGAAAGCCTCAGATTTAGCAGCCAGAGCTTCAGGAGGAGCAGCAGCGAGCACAGCATCGCTTTTGCAGCAGCTCCTTCCATGTGCATGTTTTTGGGAGTGGAAAGGCTTGCAGAGTGTTCAAGTAGCTTTTTCTCTCCGCTGGAAAGCTGCAGGCTCAGTGCCAGTGTTCTGCAGCTTCTTTCTTCACGTTTCAGCAGCTAGCACGCTCTCCGTGTGCAGGAGAAGCGGCTGAGGCTTCCTTGCCGGAGACGAGGCACCTTCGCCGGCAGAGAGCCTCCGGCCGGCCGCGGTGCGCTCCGGAGCGGGGGCTTGTGCCGAAAGAGGCCGGGAACAGGCGCTTACCTTCGGACAGCTCCGGATGCCCGTCTAATGCGTCTCTTGTCGCCTACACGGCAGGGAAAAGCTTTTCCACTCTGTCTAGGAAGGAGAAAGTGTGCCAGCACAGCAAATGCCTCCCGGACTTTCCCTGCAATTCAGCAAGTGCTTTGCAGCTTGAAATTGGAAGGAAAGCCTCAGATTTAGCAGCCAGAGCTTCAGGAGGAGCAGCAGCGAGCACAGCATCGCTTTTGCAGCAGCTCCTTCCATGTGCATGTTTTTGGGAGTGGAAAGGCTTGCAGAGTGTTCAAGTAGCTTTTTCTCTCCGCTGGAAAGCTGCACGCTCAGTGCCAGTGTTCTGCAGCTTCTTTCTTCACGTTTCAGCAGCTAGCACGCTCTCCGTGTGCAGGAGAAGCGGCTGAGGCTTCCTTGCCGGAGACGAGGCACCTTCGCCGGCAGAGAGCCTCCGGCCGGCCGCGGTGCGCTCCGGAGCGGGGGCTTGTGCCGAAAGAGGCCGGGAACAGGCGCTTACCTTCGGACAGCTCCGGATGCCCGTCTAATGCGTCTCTTGTCGCCTACACGGCAGGGAAAAGCTTTTCCACTCTGTCTAGGAAGGAGAAAGTGTGCCAGCAGAGCAAATGCATCCCGGACTTTCCCTGCAATTCAGCAAGTGCTTTGCAGCTTGAAATTGGAAGGAAAGCCTCAGATTTAGCAGCCAGAGCTTCAGGAGGAGCAGCAGCGAGCACAGCATCGCTTTTGCAGCAGCTCCTTCCATGTGCATGTTTTTGGGAGTGGAAAGGCTTGCAGAGTGTTCAAGTGGCTTTTTCTCTCCGCTGGAAAGCTGCACGCTCAGTGCCAGTGTTCTGCAGCTTCTTTCTTCACGTTTCAGCAGCTAGCACGCTCTCCGTGTGCAGGAGAAGCGGCTGAGGCTTCCTTGCCGGAGACGAGGCACCTTCGCCGGCAGAGAGCCTCCGGCCGGCCGCGGTGCGCTCCGGAGCGGGGGCTTGTGCCGAAAGAGGCCGGGAACAGGCGCTTACCTTCGGACAGCTCCGGATGCCCGTCTAATGCGTCTCTTGTCGCCTACACGGCAGGGAAAAGCTTTTCCACTCTGTCTAGGAAGGAGAAAGTGTGCCAGCACAGCAAATGCATCCCGGACTTTCCCTGCAATTCAGCAAGTGCTTTGCAGCTTGAAATTGGAAGGAAAGCCTCAGATTTAGCAGCCAGAGCTTCAGGAGGAGCAGCAGCGAGCACAGCATCGCTTTTGCAGCAGCTCCTTCCATGTGCATGTTTTTGGGAGTGGAAAGGCTTGCAGAGTGTTCAAGTGGCTTTTTCTCTCCGCTGGAAAGCTGCACGCTCAGTGCCAGTGTTCTGCAGCTTCTTTCTTCACGTTTCAGCAGCTAGCACGCTCTCCGTGTGCAGGAGAAGCGGCTGAGGCTTCCTTGCCGGAGACGAGGCACCTTCGCCGGCAGAGAGCCTCCGGCCGGCCGCGGTGCGCTCCGGAGCGGGGGCTTGTGCCGAAAGAGGCCGGGAACAGGCGCTTACCTTCGGACAGCTCCGGATGCCCGTCTAATGCGTCTCTTGTCGCCTACACGGCAGGGAAAAGCTTTTCCACTCTGTCTAGGAAGGAGAAAGTGTGCCAGCAGAGCAAATGCATCCCGGACTTTCCCTGCAATTCAGCAAGTGCTTTGCAGCTTGAAATTGGAAGGAAAGCCTCAGATTTAGCAGCCAGAGCTTCAGGAGGAGCAGCAGCGAGCACAGCATCGCTTTTGCAGCAGCTCCTTCCATGTGCATGTTTTTGGGAGTGGAAAGGCTTGCAGAGTGTTCAAGTAGCTTTTTCTCTCCGCTGGAAAGCTGCACGCTCAGTGCCAGTGTTCTGCAGCTTCTTTCTTCACGTTTCAGCAGCTAGCACGCTCTCCGTGTGCAGGAGAAGCGGCTGAGGCTTCCTTGCCGGAGAAGCGGCACCTTCGCCGGCAGAGAGCATCCTGCCGGCCGCGGTGCGCTCCGGAGCGGGGGCTTGTGCCGAAAGAGGCCGGGAACAGGCGCTTACCTTCGGACAGCTCCGGATGCCCGTCTAATGCGTCTCTTGTCGCCTACACGGCAGGGAAAAGCTTTTCCACTCTGTCTAGGAAGGAGAAAGTGTGCCAGCAGAGCAAATGCCTCCCGGACTTTCCCTGCAATTCAGCAAGTGCTTTGCAGCTTGAAATTGGAAGGAAAGCCTCAGATTTAGCAGCCAGAGCTTCAGGAGGAGCAGCAGCGAGCACAGCATCGCTTTTGCAGCAGCTCCTTCCATGTGCATGTTTTTGGGAGTGGAAAGGCTTGCAGAGTGTTCAAGTAGCTTTTTCTCTCCGCTGGAAAGCTGCAGGCTCAGTGCCAGTGTTCTGCAGCTTCTTTCTTCACGTTTCAGCAGCTAGCACGCTCTCCGTGTGCAGGAGAAGCGGCTGAGGCTTCCTTGCCGGAGACGAGGCACCTTCGCCGGCAGAGAGCCTCCGGCCGGCCGCGGTGCGCTCCGGAGCGGGGGCTTGTGCCGAAAGAGGCCGGGAACAGGCGCTTACCTTCGGACAGCTCCGGATGCCCGTCTAATGCGTCTCTTGTCGCCTACACGGCAGGGAAAAGCTTTTCCACTCTGTCTAGGAAGGAGAAAGTGTGCCAGCACAGCAAATGCCTCCCGGACTTTCCCTGCAATTCAGCAAGTGCTTTGCAGCTTGAAATTGGAAGGAAAGCCTCAGATTTAGCAGCCAGAGCTTCAGGAGGAGCAGCAGCGAGCACAGCATCGCTTTTGCAGCAGCTCCTTCCATGTGCATGTTTTTGGGAGTGGAAAGGCTTGCAGAGTGTTCAAGTAGCTTTTTCTCTCCGCTGGAAAGCTGCACGCTCAGTGCCAGTGTTCTGCAGCTTCTTTCTTCACGTTTCAGCAGCTAGCACGCTCTCCGTGTGCAGGAGAAGCGGCTGAGGCTTCCTTGCCGGAGACGAGGCACCTTCGCCGGCAGAGAGCCTCTGGCCGGCCGCGGTGCGCTCCGGAGCGGGGGCTTGTGCCGAAAGAGGCCGGGAACAGGCGCTTACCTTCGGACAGCTCCGGATGCCCGTCTAATGCGTCTCTTGTCGCCTACACGGCAGGGAAAAGCTTTTCCACTCTGTCTAGGAAGGAGAAAGTGTGCCAGCAGAGCAAATGCATCCCGGACTTTCCCTGCAATTCAGCAAGTGCTTTGCAGCTTGAAATTGGAAGGAAAGCCTCAGATTTAGCAGCCAGAGCTTCAGGAGGAGCAGCAGCGAGCACAGCATCGCTTTTGCAGCAGCTCCTTCCATGTGCATGTTTTTGGGAGTGGAAAGGCTTGCAGAGTGTTCAAGTGGCTTTTTCTCTCCGCTGGAAAGCTGCACGCTCAGTGCCAGTGTTCTGCAGCTTCTTTCTTCACGTTTCAGCAGCTAGCACGCTCTCCGTGTGCAGGAGAAGCGGCTGAGGCTTCCTTGCCGGAGACGAGGCACCTTCGCCGGCAGAGAGCCTCCGGCCGGCCGCGGTGCGCTCCGGAGCGGGGGCTTGTGCCGAAAGAGGCCGGGAACAGGCGCTTACCTTCGGACAGCTCCGGATGCCCGTCTAATGCGTCTCTTGTCGCCTACACGGCAGGGAAAAGCTTTTCCACTCTGTCTAGGAAGGAGAAAGTGTGCCAGCAGAGCAAATGCATCCCGGACTTTCCCTGCAATTCAGCAAGTGCTTTGCAGCTTGAAATTGGAAGGAAAGCCTCAGATTTAGCAGCCAGAGCTTCAGGAGGAGCAGCAGCGAGCACAGCATCGCTTTTGCAGCAGCTCCTTCCATGTGCATGTTTTTGGGAGTGGAAAGGCTTGCAGAGTGTTCAAGTAGCTTTTTCTCTCCGCTGGAAAGCTGCACGCTCAGTGCCAGTGTTCTGCAGCTTCTTTCTTCACGTTTCAGCAGCTAGCACGCTCTCCGTGTGCAGGAGAAGCGGCTGAGGCTTCCTTGCCGGAGAAGCGGCACCTTCGCCGGCAGAGAGCCTCCGGCCGGCCGCGGTGCGCTCCGGAGCGGGGGCTTGTGCCGAAAGAGGCCGGGAACAGGCGCTTACCTTCGGACAGCTCCGGATGCCCGTCTAATGCGTCTCTTGTCGCCTACACGGCAGGGAAAAGCTTTTCCACTCTGTCTAGGAAGGAGAAAGTGTGCCAGCAGAGCAAATGCCTCCCGGACTTTCCCTGCAATTCAGCAAGTGCTTTGCAGCTTGAAATTGGAAGGAAAGCCTCAGATTTAGCAGCCAGAGCTTCAGGAGGAGCAGCAGCGAGCACAGCATCGCTTTTGCAGCAGCTCCTTCCATGTGCATGTTTTTGGGAGTGGAAAGGCTTGCAGAGTGTTCAAGTAGCTTTTTCTCTCCGCTGGAAAGCTGCACGCTCAGTGCCAGTGTTCTGCAGCTTCTTTCTTCACGTTTCAGCAGCTAGCACGCTCTCCGTGTGCAGGAGAAGCGGCTGAGGCTTCCTTGCCGGAGACGAGGCACCTTCGCCGGCAGAGAGCCTCCGGCCGGCCGCGGTGCGCTCCGGAGCGGGGGCTTGTGCCGAAAGAGGCCGGGAACAGGCGCTTACCTTCGGACAGCTCCGGATGCCCGTCTAATGCGTCTCTTGTCGCCTACACGGCAGGGAAAAGCTTTTCCACTCTGTCTAGGAAGGAGAAAGTGTGCCAGCACAGCAAATGCCTCCCGGACTTTCCCTGCAATTCAGCAAGTGCTTTGCAGCTTGAAATTGGAAGGAAAGCCTCAGATTTAGCAGCCAGAGCTTCAGGAGGAGCAGCAGCGAGCACAGCATCGCTTTTGCAGCAGCTCCTTCCATGTGCATGTTTTTGGGAGTGGAAAGGCTTGCAGAGTGTTCAAGTAGCTTTTTCTCTCCGCTGGAAAGCTGCACGCTCAGTGCCAGTGTTCTGCAGCTTCTTTCTTCACGTTTCAGCAGCTAGCACGCTCTCCGTGTGCAGGAGAAGCGGCTGAGGCTTCCTTGCCGGAGACGAGGCACCTTCGCCGGCAGAGAGCCTCCGGCCGGCCGCGGTGCGCTCCGGAGCGGGGGCTTGTGCCGAAAGAGGCCGGGAACAGGCGCTTACCTTCGGACAGCTCCGGATGCCCGTCTAATGCGTCTCTTGTCGCCTACACGGCAGGGAAAAGCTTTTCCACTCTGTCTAGGAAGGAGAAAGTGTGCCAGCACAGCAAATGCCTCCCGGACTTTCCCTGCAATTCAGCAAGTGCTTTGCAGCTTGAAATTGGAAGGAAAGCCTCAGATTTAGCAGCCAGAGCTTCAGGAGGAGCAGCAGCGAGCACAGCATCGCTTTTGCAGCAGCTCCTTCCATGTGCATGTTTTTGGGAGTGGAAAGGCTTGCAGAGTGTTCAAGTAGCTTTTTCTCTCCGCTGGAAAGCTGCACGCTCAGTGCCAGTGTTCTGCAGCTTCTTTCTTCACGTTTCAGCAGCTAGCACGCTCTCCGTGTGCAGGAGAAGCGGCTGAGGCTTCCTTGCCGGAGACGAGGCACCTTCGCCGGCAGAGAGCCTCCGGCCGGCCGCGGTGCGCTCCGGAGCGGGGGCTTGTGCCGAAAGAGGCCGGGAACAGGCGCTTACCTTCGGACAGCTCCGGATGCCCGTCTAATGCGTCTCTTGTCGCCTACACGGCAGGGAAAAGCTTTTCCACTCTGTCTAGGAAGGAGAAAGTGTGCCAGCAGAGCAAATGCCTCCCGGACTTTCCCTGCAATTCAGCAAGTGCTTTGCAGCTTGAAATTGGAAGGAAAGCCTCAGATTTAGCAGCCAGAGCTTCAGGAGGAGCAGCAGCGAGCACAGCATCGCTTTTGCAGCAGCTCCTTCCATGTGCATGTTTTTGGGAGTGGAAAGGCTTGCAGAGTGTTCAAGTAGCTTTTTCTCTCCGCTGGAAAGCTGCACGCTCAGTGCCAGTGTTCTGCAGCTTCTTTCTTCACGTTTCAGCAGCTAGCACGCTCTCCGTGTGCAGGAGAAGCGGCTGAGGCTTCCTTGCCGGAGACGAGGCACCTTCGCCGGCAGAGAGCCTCCGGCCGGCCGCGGTGCGCTCCGGAGCGGGGGCTTGTGCCGAAAGAGGCCGGGAACAGGCGCTTACCTTCGGACAGCTCCGGATGCCCGTCTAATGCGTCTCTTGTCGCCTACACGGCAGGGAAAAGCTTTTCCACTCTGTCTAGCAAGGAGAAAGTGTGCCAGCACAGCAAATGCCTCCCGGACTTTCCCTGCAATTCAGCAAGTGCTTTGCAGCTTGAAATTGGAAGGAAAGCCTCAGATTTAGCAGCCAGAGCTTCAGGAGGAGCAGCAGCGAGCACAGCATCGCTTTTGCAGCAGCTCCTTCCATGTGCATGTTTTTGGGAGTGGAAAGGCTTGCAGAGTGTTCAAGTAGCTTTTTCTCTCCGCTGGAAAGCTGCACGCTCAGTGCCAGTGTTCTGCAGCTTCTTTCTTCACGTTTCAGCAGCTAGCACGCTCTCCGTGTGCAGGAGAAGCGGCTGAGGCTTCCTTGCCGGAGACGAGGCACCTTCGCCGGCAGAGAGCCTCCGGCCGGCCGCGGTGCGCTCCGGAGCGGGGGCTTGTGCCGAAAGAGGCCGGGAACAGGCGCTTACCTTCGGACAGCTCCGGATGCCCGTCTAATGCGTCTCTTGTCGCCTACACGGCAGGGAAAAGCTTTTCCACTCTGTCTAGGAAGGAGAAAGTGTGCCAGCACAGCAAATGCCTCCCGGACTTTCCCTGCAATTCAGCAAGTGCTTTGCAGCTTGAAATTGGAAGGAAAGCCTCAGATTTAGCAGCCAGAGCTTCAGGAGGAGCAGCAGCGAGCACAGCATCGCTTTTGCAGCAGCTCCTTCCATGTGCATGTTTTTGGGAGTGGAAAGGCTTGCAGAGTGTTCAAGTAGCTTTTTCTCTCCGCTGGAAAGCTGCACGCTCAGTGCCAGTGTTCTGCAGCTTCTTTCTTCACGTTTCAGCAGCTAGCACGCTCTCCGTGTGCAGGAGAAGCGGCTGAGGCTTCCTTGCCGGAGACGAGGCACCTTCGCCGGCAGAGAGCCTCCGGCCGGCCGCGGTGCGCTCCGGAGCGGGGGCTTGTGCCGAAAGAGGCCGGGAACAGGCGCTTACCTTCGGACAGCTCCGGATGCCCGTCTAATGCGTCTCTTGTCGCCTACACGGCAGGGAAAAGCTTTTCCACTCTGTCTAGCAAGGAGAAAGTGTGCCAGCACAGCAAATGCCTCCCGGACTTTCCCTGCAATTCAGCAAGTGCTTTGCAGCTTGAAATTGGAAGGAAAGCCTCAGATTTAGCAGCCAGAGCTTCAGGAGGAGCAGCAGCGAGCACAGCATCGCTTTTGCAGCAGCTCCTTCCATGTGCATGTTTTTGGGAGTGGAAAGGCTTGCAGAGTGTTCAAGTAGCTTTTTCTCTCCGCTGGAAAGCTGCACGCTCAGTGCCAGTGTTCTGCAGCTTCTTTCTTCACGTTTCAGCAGCTAGCACGCTCTCCGTGTGCAGGAGAAGCGGCTGAGGCTTCCTTGCCGGAGACGAGGCACCTTCGCCGGCAGAGAGCCTCCGGCCGGCCGCGGTGCGCTCCGGAGCGGGGGCTTGTGCCGAAAGAGGCCGGGAACAGGCGCTTACCTTCGGACAGCTCCGGATGCCCGTCTAATGCGTCTCTTGTCGCCTACACGGCAGGGAAAAGCTTTTCCACTCTGTCTAGGAAGGAGAAAGTGTGCCAGCAGAGCAAATGCATCCCGGACTTTCCCTGCAATTCAGCAAGTGCTTTGCAGCTTGAAATTGGAAGGAAAGCCTCAGATTTAGCAGCCAGAGCTTCAGGAGGAGCAGCAGCGAGCACAGCATCGCTTTTGCAGCAGCTCCTTCCATGTGCATGTTTTTGGGAGTGGAAAGGCTTGCAGAGTGTTCAAGTAGCTTTTTCTCTCCGCTGGAAAGCTGCACGCTCAGTGCCAGTGTTCTGCAGCTTCTTTCTTCACGTTTCAGCAGCTAGCACGCTCTCCGTGTGCAGGAGAAGCGGCTGAGGCTTCCTTGCCGGAGAAGCGGCACCTTCGCCGGCAGAGAGCATCCTGCCGGCCGCGGTGCGCTCCGGAGCGGGGGCTTGTGCCGAAAGAGGCCGGGAACAGGCGCTTACCTTCGGACAGCTCCGGATGCCCGTCTAATGCGTCTCTTGTCGCCTACACGGCAGGGAAAAGCTTTTCCACTCTGTCTAGGAAGGAGAAAGTGTGCCAGCAGAGCAAATGCCTCCCGGACTTTCCCTGCAATTCAGCAAGTGCTTTGCAGCTTGAAATTGGAAGGAAAGCCTCAGATTTAGCAGCCAGAGCTTCAGGAGGAGCAGCAGCGAGCACAGCATCGCTTTTGCAGCAGCTCCTTCCATGTGCATGTTTTTGGGAGTGGAAAGGCTTGCAGAGTGTTCAAGTAGCTTTTTCTCTCCGCTGGAAAGCTGCAGGCTCAGTGCCAGTGTTCTGCAGCTTCTTTCTTCACGTTTCAGCAGCTAGCACGCTCTCCGTGTGCAGGAGAAGCGGCTGAGGCTTCCTTGCCGGAGACGAGGCACCTTCGCCGGCAGAGAGCCTCCGGCCGGCCGCGGTGCGCTCCGGAGCGGGGGCTTGTGCCGAAAGAGGCCGGCAACAGGTGCTTACCTTCGGACAGCTCCGGATGCCCGTCTAATGCGTCTCTTGTCGCCTACACGGCAGGGAAAAGCTTTTCCACTCTGTCTAGGAAGGAGAAAGTGTGCCAGCACAGCAAATGCCTCCCGGACTTTCCCTGCAATTCAGCAAGTGCTTTGCAGCTTGAAATTGGAAGGAAAGCCTCAGATTTAGCAGCCAGAGCTTCAGGAGGAGCAGCAGCGAGCACAGCATCGCTTTTGCAGCAGCTCCTTCCATGTGCATGTTTTTGGGAGTGGAAAGGCTTGCAGAGTGTTCAAGTAGCTTTTTCTCTCCGCTGGAAAGCTGCACGCTCAGTGCCAGTGTTCTGCAGCTTCTTTCTTCACGTTTCAGCAGCTAGCACGCTCTCCGTGTGCAGGAGAAGCGGCTGAGGCTTCCTTGCCGGAGACGAGGCACCTTCGCCGGCAGAGAGCCTCCGGCCGGCCGCGGTGCGCTCCGGAGCGGGGGCTTGTGCCGAAAGAGGCCGGGAACAGGCGCTTACCTTCGGACAGCTCCGGATGCCCGTCTAATGCGTCTCTTGTCGCCTACACGGCAGGGAAAAGCTTTTCCACTCTGTCTAGGAAGGAGAAAGTGTGCCAGCAGAGCAAATGCATCCCGGACTTTCCCTGCAATTCAGCAAGTGCTTTGCAGCTTGAAATTGGAAGGAAAGCCTCAGATTTAGCAGCCAGAGCTTCAGGAGGAGCAGCAGCGAGCACAGCATCGCTTTTGCAGCAGCTCCTTCCATGTGCATGTTTTTGGGAGTGGAAAGGCTTGCAGAGTGTTCAAGTGGCTTTTTCTCTCCGCTGGAAAGCTGCACGCTCAGTGCCAGTGTTCTGCAGCTTCTTTCTTCACGTTTCAGCAGCTAGCACGCTCTCCGTGTGCAGGAGAAGCGGCTGAGGCTTCCTTGCCGGAGACGAGGCACCTTCGCCGGCAGAGAGCCTCCGGCCGGCCGCGGTGCGCTCCGGAGCGGGGGCTTGTGCCGAAAGAGGCCGGGAACAGGCGCTTACCTTCGGACAGCTCCGGATGCCCGTCTAATGCGTCTCTTGTCGCCTACACGGCAGGGAAAAGCTTTTCCACTCTGTCTAGGAAGGAGAAAGTGTGCCAGCACAGCAAATGCATCCCGGACTTTCCCTGCAATTCAGCAAGTGCTTTGCAGCTTGAAATTGGAAGGAAAGCCTCAGATTTAGCAGCCAGAGCTTCAGGAGGAGCAGCAGCGAGCACAGCATCGCTTTTGCAGCAGCTCCTTCCATGTGCATGTTTTTGGGAGTGGAAAGGCTTGCAGAGTGTTCAAGTGGCTTTTTCTCTCCGCTGGAAAGCTGCACGCTCAGTGCCAGTGTTCTGCAGCTTCTTTCTTCACGTTTCAGCAGCTAGCACGCTCTCCGTGTGCAGGAGAAGCGGCTGAGGCTTCCTTGCCGGAGACGAGGCACCTTCGCCGGCAGAGAGCCTCCGGCCGGCCGCGGTGCGCTCCGGAGCGGGGGCTTGTGCCGAAAGAGGCCGGGAACAGGCGCTTACCTTCGGACAGCTCCGGATGCCCGTCTAATGCGTCTCTTGTCGCCTACACGGCAGGGAAAAGCTTTTCCACTCTGTCTAGGAAGGAGAAAGTGTGCCAGCAGAGCAAATGCATCCCGGACTTTCCCTGCAATTCAGCAAGTGCTTTGCAGCTTGAAATTGGAAGGAAAGCCTCAGATTTAGCAGCCAGAGCTTCAGGAGGAGCAGCAGCGAGCACAGCATCGCTTTTGCAGCAGCTCCTTCCATGTGCATGTTTTTGGGAGTGGAAAGGCTTGCAGAGTGTTCAAGTAGCTTTTTCTCTCCGCTGGAAAGCTGCACGCTCAGTGCCAGTGTTCTGCAGCTTCTTTCTTCACGTTTCAGCAGCTAGCACGCTCTCCGTGTGCAGGAGAAGCGGCTGAGGCTTCCTTGCCGGAGAAGCGGCACCTTCGCCGGCAGAGAGCATCCTGCCGGCCGCGGTGCGCTCCGGAGCGGGGGCTTGTGCCGAAAGAGGCCGGGAACAGGCGCTTACCTTCGGACAGCTCCGGATGCCCGTCTAATGCGTCTCTTGTCGCCTACACGGCAGGGAAAAGCTTTTCCACTCTGTCTAGGAAGGAGAAAGTGTGCCAGCAGAGCAAATGCCTCCCGGACTTTCCCTGCAATTCAGCAAGTGCTTTGCAGCTTGAAATTGGAAGGAAAGCCTCAGATTTAGCAGCCAGAGCTTCAGGAGGAGCAGCAGCGAGCACAGCATCGCTTTTGCAGCAGCTCCTTCCATGTGCATGTTTTTGGGAGTGGAAAGGCTTGCAGAGTGTTCAAGTAGCTTTTTCTCTCCGCTGGAAAGCTGCAGGCTCAGTGCCAGTGTTCTGCAGCTTCTTTCTTCACGTTTCAGCAGCTAGCACGCTCTCCGTGTGCAGGAGAAGCGGCTGAGGCTTCCTTGCCGGAGACGAGGCACCTTCGCCGGCAGAGAGCCTCCGGCCGGCCGCGGTGCGCTCCGGAGCGGGGGCTTGTGCCGAAAGAGGCCGGGAACAGGCGCTTACCTTCGGACAGCTCCGGATGCCCGTCTAATGCGTCTCTTGTCGCCTACACGGCAGGGAAAAGCTTTTCCACTCTGTCTAGGAAGGAGAAAGTGTGCCAGCACAGCAAATGCCTCCCGGACTTTCCCTGCAATTCAGCAAGTGCTTTGCAGCTTGAAATTGGAAGGAAAGCCTCAGATTTAGCAGCCAGAGCTTCAGGAGGAGCAGCAGCGAGCACAGCATCGCTTTTGCAGCAGCTCCTTCCATGTGCATGTTTTTGGGAGTGGAAAGGCTTGCAGAGTGTTCAAGTAGCTTTTTCTCTCCGCTGGAAAGCTGCACGCTCAGTGCCAGTGTTCTGCAGCTTCTTTCTTCACGTTTCAGCAGCTAGCACGCTCTCCGTGTGCAGGAGAAGCGGCTGAGGCTTCCTTGCCGGAGACGAGGCACCTTCGCCGGCAGAGAGCCTCTGGCCGGCCGCGGTGCGCTCCGGAGCGGGGGCTTGTGCCGAAAGAGGCCGGGAACAGGCGCTTACCTTCGGACAGCTCCGGATGCCCGTCTAATGCGTCTCTTGTCGCCTACACGGCAGGGAAAAGCTTTTCCACTCTGTCTAGGAAGGAGAAAGTGTGCCAGCAGAGCAAATGCATCCCGGACTTTCCCTGCAATTCAGCAAGTGCTTTGCAGCTTGAAATTGGAAGGAAAGCCTCAGATTTAGCAGCCAGAGCTTCAGGAGGAGCAGCAGCGAGCACAGCATCGCTTTTGCAGCAGCTCCTTCCATGTGCATGTTTTTGGGAGTGGAAAGGCTTGCAGAGTGTTCAAGTGGCTTTTTCTCTCCGCTGGAAAGCTGCACGCTCAGTGCCAGTGTTCTGCAGCTTCTTTCTTCACGTTTCAGCAGCTAGCACGCTCTCCGTGTGCAGGAGAAGCGGCTGAGGCTTCCTTGCCGGAGACGAGGCACCTTCGCCGGCAGAGAGCCTCCGGCCGGCCGCGGTGCGCTCCGGAGCGGGGGCTTGTGCCGAAAGAGGCCGGGAACAGGCGCTTACCTTCGGACAGCTCCGGATGCCCGTCTAATGCGTCTCTTGTCGCCTACACGGCAGGGAAAAGCTTTTCCACTCTGTCTAGGAAGGAGAAAGTGTGCCAGCAGAGCAAATGCATCCCGGACTTTCCCTGCAATTCAGCAAGTGCTTTGCAGCTTGAAATTGGAAGGAAAGCCTCAGATTTAGCAGCCAGAGCTTCAGGAGGAGCAGCAGCGAGCACAGCATCGCTTTTGCAGCAGCTCCTTCCATGTGCATGTTTTTGGGAGTGGAAAGGCTTGCAGAGTGTTCAAGTAGCTTTTTCTCTCCGCTGGAAAGCTGCACGCTCAGTGCCAGTGTTCTGCAGCTTCTTTCTTCACGTTTCAGCAGCTAGCACGCTCTCCGTGTGCAGGAGAAGCGGCTGAGGCTTCCTTGCCGGAGAAGCGGCACCTTCGCCGGCAGAGAGCCTCCGGCCGGCCGCGGTGCGCTCCGGAGCGGGGGCTTGTGCCGAAAGAGGCCGGGAACAGGCGCTTACCTTCGGACAGCTCCGGATGCCCGTCTAATGCGTCTCTTGTCGCCTACACGGCAGGGAAAAGCTTTTCCACTCTGTCTAGGAAGGAGAAAGTGTGCCAGCAGAGCAAATGCCTCCCGGACTTTCCCTGCAATTCAGCAAGTGCTTTGCAGCTTGAAATTGGAAGGAAAGCCTCAGATTTAGCAGCCAGAGCTTCAGGAGGAGCAGCAGCGAGCACAGCATCGCTTTTGCAGCAGCTCCTTCCATGTGCATGTTTTTGGGAGTGGAAAGGCTTGCAGAGTGTTCAAGTAGCTTTTTCTCTCCGCTGGAAAGCTGCACGCTCAGTGCCAGTGTTCTGCAGCTTCTTTCTTCACGTTTCAGCAGCTAGCACGCTCTCCGTGTGCAGGAGAAGCGGCTGAGGCTTCCTTGCCGGAGACGAGGCACCTTCGCCGGCAGAGAGCCTCCGGCCGGCCGCGGTGCGCTCCGGAGCGGGGGCTTGTGCCGAAAGAGGCCGGGAACAGGCGCTTACCTTCGGACAGCTCCGGATGCCCGTCTAATGCGTCTCTTGTCGCCTACACGGCAGGGAAAAGCTTTTCCACTCTGTCTAGGAAGGAGAAAGTGTGCCAGCAGAGCAAATGCATCCCGGACTTTCCCTGCAATTCAGCAAGTGCTTTGCAGCTTGAAATTGGAAGGAAAGCCTCAGATTTAGCAGCCAGAGCTTCAGGAGGAGCAGCAGCGAGCACAGCATCGCTTTTGCAGCAGCTCCTTCCATGTGCATGTTTTTGGGAGTGGAAAGGCTTGCAGAGTGTTCAAGTGGCTTTTTCTCTCCGCTGGAAAGCTGCACGCTCAGTGCCAGTGTTCTGCAGCTTCTTTCTTCACGTTTCAGCAGCTAGCACGCTCTCCGTGTGCAGGAGAAGCGGCTGAGGCTTCCTTGCCGGAGACGAGGCACCTTCGCCGGCAGAGAGCCTCCGGCCGGCCGCGGTGCGCTCCGGAGCGGGGGCTTGTGCCGAAAGAGGCCGGGAACAGGCGCTTACCTTCGGACAGCTCCGGATGCCCGTCTAATGCGTCTCTTGTCGCCTACACGGCAGGGAAAAGCTTTTCCACTCTGTCTAGGAAGGAGAAAGTGTGCCAGCAGAGCAAATGCATCCCGGACTTTCCCTGCAATTCAGCAAGTGCTTTGCAGCTTGAAATTGGAAGGAAAGCCTCAGATTTAGCAGCCAGAGCTTCAGGAGGAGCAGCAGCGAGCACAGCATCGCTTTTGCAGCAGCTCCTTCCATGTGCATGTTTTTGGGAGTGGAAAGGCTTGCAGAGTGTTCAAGTGGCTTTTTCTCTCCGCTGGAAAGCTGCACGCTCAGTGCCAGTGTTCTGCAGCTTCTTTCTTCACGTTTCAGCAGCTAGCACGCTCTCCGTGTGCAGGAGAAGCGGCTGAGGCTTCCTTGCCGGAGACGAGGCACCTTCGCCGGCAGAGAGCCTCCGGCCGGCCGCGGTGCGCTCCGGAGCGGGGGCTTGTGCCGAAAGAGGCCGGGAACAGGCGCTTACCTTCGGACAGCTCCGGATGCCCGTCTAATGCGTCTCTTGTCGCCTACACGGCAGGGAAAAGCTTTTCCACTCTGTCTAGGAAGGAGAAAGTGTGCCAGCACAGCAAATGCATCCCGGACTTTCCCTGCAATTCAGCAAGTGCTTTGCAGCTTGAAATTGGAAGGAAAGCCTCAGATTTAGCAGCCAGAGCTTCAGGAGGAGCAGCAGCGAGCACAGCATCGCTTTTGCAGCAGCTCCTTCCATGTGCATGTTTTTGGGAGTGGAAAGGCTTGCAGAGTGTTCAAGTGGCTTTTTCTCTCCGCTGGAAAGCTGCACGCTCAGTGCCAGTGTTCTGCAGCTTCTTTCTTCACGTTTCAGCAGCTAGCACGCTCTCCGTGTGCAGGAGAAGCGGCTGAGGCTTCCTTGCCGGAGACGAGGCACCTTCGCCGGCAGAGAGCCTCCGGCCGGCCGCGGTGCGCTCCGGAGCGGGGGCTTGTGCCGAAAGAGGCCGGGAACAGGCGCTTACCTTCGGACAGCTCCGGATGCCCGTCTAATGCGTCTCTTGTCGCCTACACGGCAGGGAAAAGCTTTTCCACTCTGTCTAGGAAGGAGAAAGTGTGCCAGCAGAGCAAATGCATCCCGGACTTTCCCTGCAATTCAGCAAGTGCTTTGCAGCTTGAAATTGGAAGGAAAGCCTCAGATTTAGCAGCCAGAGCTTCAGGAGGAGCAGCAGCGAGCACAGCATCGCTTTTGCAGCAGCTCCTTCCATGTGCATGTTTTTGGGAGTGGAAAGGCTTGCAGAGTGTTCAAGTAGCTTTTTCTCTCCGCTGGAAAGCTGCACGCTCAGTGCCAGTGTTCTGCAGCTTCTTTCTTCACGTTTCAGCAGCTAGCACGCTCTCCGTGTGCAGGAGAAGCGGCTGAGGCTTCCTTGCCGGAGAAGCGGCACCTTCGCCGGCAGAGAGCATCCTGCCGGCCGCGGTGCGCTCCGGAGCGGGGGCTTGTGCCGAAAGAGGCCGGGAACAGGCGCTTACCTTCGGACAGCTCCGGATGCCCGTCTAATGCGTCTCTTGTCGCCTACACGGCAGGGAAAAGCTTTTCCACTCTGTCTAGGAAGGAGAAAGTGTGCCAGCAGAGCAAATGCCTCCCGGACTTTCCCTGCAATTCAGCAAGTGCTTTGCAGCTTGAAATTGGAAGGAAAGCCTCAGATTTAGCAGCCAGAGCTTCAGGAGGAGCAGCAGCGAGCACAGCATCGCTTTTGCAGCAGCTCCTTCCATGTGCATGTTTTTGGGAGTGGAAAGGCTTGCAGAGTGTTCAAGTAGCTTTTTCTCTCCGCTGGAAAGCTGCAGGCTCAGTGCCAGTGTTCTGCAGCTTCTTTCTTCACGTTTCAGCAGCTAGCACGCTCTCCGTGTGCAGGAGAAGCGGCTGAGGCTTCCTTGCCGGAGACGAGGCACCTTCGCCGGCAGAGAGCCTCCGGCCGGCCGCGGTGCGCTCCGGAGCGGGGGCTTGTGCCGAAAGAGGCCGGGAACAGGCGCTTACCTTCGGACAGCTCCGGATGCCCGTCTAATGCGTCTCTTGTCGCCTACACGGCAGGGAAAAGCTTTTCCACTCTGTCTAGGAAGGAGAAAGTGTGCCAGCACAGCAAATGCCTCCCGGACTTTCCCTGCAATTCAGCAAGTGCTTTGCAGCTTGAAATTGGAAGGAAAGCCTCAGATTTAGCAGCCAGAGCTTCAGGAGGAGCAGCAGCGAGCACAGCATCGCTTTTGCAGCAGCTCCTTCCATGTGCATGTTTTTGGGAGTGGAAAGGCTTGCAGAGTGTTCAAGTAGCTTTTTCTCTCCGCTGGAAAGCTGCACGCTCAGTGCCAGTGTTCTGCAGCTTCTTTCTTCACGTTTCAGCAGCTAGCACGCTCTCCGTGTGCAGGAGAAGCGGCTGAGGCTTCCTTGCCGGAGACGAGGCACCTTCGCCGGCAGAGAGCCTCCGGCCGGCCGCGGTGCGCTCCGGAGCGGGGGCTTGTGCCGAAAGAGGCCGGGAACAGGCGCTTACCTTCGGACAGCTCCGGATGCCCGTCTAATGCGTCTCTTGTCGCCTACACGGCAGGGAAAAGCTTTTCCACTCTGTCTAGGAAGGAGAAAGTGTGCCAGCAGAGCAAATGCATCCCGGACTTTCCCTGCAATTCAGCAAGTGCTTTGCAGCTTGAAATTGGAAGGAAAGCCTCAGATTTAGCAGCCAGAGCTTCAGGAGGAGCAGCAGCGAGCACAGCATCGCTTTTGCAGCAGCTCCTTCCATGTGCATGTTTTTGGGAGTGGAAAGGCTTGCAGAGTGTTCAAGTGGCTTTTTCTCTCCGCTGGAAAGCTGCACGCTCAGTGCCAGTGTTCTGCAGCTTCTTTCTTCACGTTTCAGCAGCTAGCACGCTCTCCGTGTGCAGGAGAAGCGGCTGAGGCTTCCTTGCCGGAGACGAGGCACCTTCGCCGGCAGAGAGCCTCCGGCCGGCCGCGGTGCGCTCCGGAGCGGGGGCTTGTGCCGAAAGAGGCCGGGAACAGGCGCTTACCTTCGGACAGCTCCGGATGCCCGTCTAATGCGTCTCTTGTCGCCTACACGGCAGGGAAAAGCTTTTCCACTCTGTCTAGGAAGGAGAAAGTGTGCCAGCACAGCAAATGCATCCCGGACTTTCCCTGCAATTCAGCAAGTGCTTTGCAGCTTGAAATTGGAAGGAAAGCCTCAGATTTAGCAGCCAGAGCTTCAGGAGGAGCAGCAGCGAGCACAGCATCGCTTTTGCAGCAGCTCCTTCCATGTGCATGTTTTTGGGAGTGGAAAGGCTTGCAGAGTGTTCAAGTGGCTTTTTCTCTCCGCTGGAAAGCTGCACGCTCAGTGCCAGTGTTCTGCAGCTTCTTTCTTCACGTTTCAGCAGCTAGCACGCTCTCCGTGTGCAGGAGAAGCGGCTGAGGCTTCCTTGCCGGAGACGAGGCACCTTCGCCGGCAGAGAGCCTCCGGCCGGCCGCGGTGCGCTCCGGAGCGGGGGCTTGTGCCGAAAGAGGCCGGGAACAGGCGCTTACCTTCGGACAGCTCCGGATGCCCGTCTAATGCGTCTCTTGTCGCCTACACGGCAGGGAAAAGCTTTTCCACTCTGTCTAGGAAGGAGAAAGTGTGCCAGCAGAGCAAATGCATCCCGGACTTTCCCTGCAATTCAGCAAGTGCTTTGCAGCTTGAAATTGGAAGGAAAGCCT
The DNA here is from genome assembly GCF_963513975.1 of Fringilla coelebs. Classification (NCBI taxonomy): domain Eukaryota; kingdom Metazoa; phylum Chordata; class Aves; order Passeriformes; family Fringillidae; genus Fringilla; species Fringilla coelebs. The sequence continues at coordinate 75,065 of NW_028167184.1, read as the reverse complement.
CAGATTTAGCAGCCAGAGCTTCAGGAGGAGCAGCAGCGAGCACAGCATCGCTTTTGCAGCAGCTCCTTCCATGTGCATGTTTTTGGGAGTGGAAAGGCTTGCAGAGTGTTCAAGTAGCTTTTTCTCTCCGCTGGAAAGCTGCACGCTCAGTGCCAGTGTTCTGCAGCTTCTTTCTTCACGTTTCAGCAGCTAGCACGCTCTCCGTGTGCAGGAGAAGCGGCTGAGGCTTCCTTGCCGGAGAAGCGGCACCTTCGCCGGCAGAGAGCATCCTGCCGGCCGCGGTGCGCTCCGGAGCGGGGGCTTGTGCCGAAAGAGGCCGGGAACAGGCGCTTACCTTCGGACAGCTCCGGATGCCCGTCTAATGCGTCTCTTGTCGCCTACACGGCAGGGAAAAGCTTTTCCACTCTGTCTAGGAAGGAGAAAGTGTGCCAGCAGAGCAAATGCCTCCCGGACTTTCCCTGCAATTCAGCAAGTGCTTTGCAGCTTGAAATTGGAAGGAAAGCCTCAGATTTAGCAGCCAGAGCTTCAGGAGGAGCAGCAGCGAGCACAGCATCGCTTTTGCAGCAGCTCCTTCCATGTGCATGTTTTTGGGAGTGGAAAGGCTTGCAGAGTGTTCAAGTAGCTTTTTCTCTCCGCTGGAAAGCTGCAGGCTCAGTGCCAGTGTTCTGCAGCTTCTTTCTTCACGTTTCAGCAGCTAGCACGCTCTCCGTGTGCAGGAGAAGCGGCTGAGGCTTCCTTGCCGGAGACGAGGCACCTTCGCCGGCAGAGAGCCTCCGGCCGGCCGCGGTGCGCTCCGGAGCGGGGGCTTGTGCCGAAAGAGGCCGGGAACAGGCGCTTACCTTCGGACAGCTCCGGATGCCCGTCTAATGCGTCTCTTGTCGCCTACACGGCAGGGAAAAGCTTTTCCACTCTGTCTAGGAAGGAGAAAGTGTGCCAGCACAGCAAATGCCTCCCGGACTTTCCCTGCAATTCAGCAAGTGCTTTGCAGCTTGAAATTGGAAGGAAAGCCTCAGATTTAGCAGCCAGAGCTTCAGGAGGAGCAGCAGCGAGCACAGCATCGCTTTTGCAGCAGCTCCTTCCATGTGCATGTTTTTGGGAGTGGAAAGGCTTGCAGAGTGTTCAAGTAGCTTTTTCTCTCCGCTGGAAAGCTGCACGCTCAGTGCCAGTGTTCTGCAGCTTCTTTCTTCACGTTTCAGCAGCTAGCACGCTCTCCGTGTGCAGGAGAAGCGGCTGAGGCTTCCTTGCCGGAGACGAGGCACCTTCGCCGGCAGAGAGCCTCTGGCCGGCCGCGGTGCGCTCCGGAGCGGGGGCTTGTGCCGAAAGAGGCCGGGAACAGGCGCTTACCTTCGGACAGCTCCGGATGCCCGTCTAATGCGTCTCTTGTCGCCTACACGGCAGGGAAAAGCTTTTCCACTCTGTCTAGGAAGGAGAAAGTGTGCCAGCAGAGCAAATGCATCCCGGACTTTCCCTGCAATTCAGCAAGTGCTTTGCAGCTTGAAATTGGAAGGAAAGCCTCAGATTTAGCAGCCAGAGCTTCAGGAGGAGCAGCAGCGAGCACAGCATCGCTTTTGCAGCAGCTCCTTCCATGTGCATGTTTTTGGGAGTGGAAAGGCTTGCAGAGTGTTCAAGTAGCTTTTTCTCTCCGCTGGAAAGCTGCACGCTCAGTGCCAGTGTTCTGCAGCTTCTTTCTTCACGTTTCAGCAGCTAGCACGCTCTCCGTGTGCAGGAGAAGCGGCTGAGGCTTCCTTGCCGGAGAAGCGGCACCTTCGCCGGCAGAGAGCATCCTGCCGGCCGCGGTGCGCTCCGGAGCGGGGGCTTGTGCCGAAAGAGGCCGGGAACAGGCGCTTACCTTCGGACAGCTCCGGATGCCCGTCTAATGCGTCTCTTGTCGCCTACACGGCAGGGAAAAGCTTTTCCACTCTGTCTAGGAAGGAGAAAGTGTGCCAGCACAGCAAATGCCTCCCGGACTTTCCCTGCAATTCAGCAAGTGCTTTGCAGCTTGAAATTGGAAGGAAAGCCTCAGATTTAGCAGCCAGAGCTTCAGGAGGAGCAGCAGCGAGCACAGCATCGCTTTTGCAGCAGCTCCTTCCATGTGCATGTTTTTGGGAGTGGAAAGGCTTGCAGAGTGTTCAAGTAGCTTTTTCTCTCCGCTGGAAAGCTGCAGGCTCAGTGCCAGTGTTCTGCAGCTTCTTTCTTCACGTTTCAGCAGCTAGCACGCTCTCCGTGTGCAGGAGAAGCGGCTGAGGCTTCCTTGCCGGAGACGAGGCACCTTCGCCGGCAGAGAGCCTCCGGCCGGCCGCGGTGCGCTCCGGAGCGGGGGCTTGTGCCGAAAGAGGCCGGGAACAGGCGCTTACCTTCGGACAGCTCCGGATGCCCGTCTAATGCGTCTCTTGTCGCCTACACGGCAGGGAAAAGCTTTTCCACTCTGTCTAGGAAGGAGAAAGTGTGCCAGCACAGCAAATGCCTCCCGGACTTTCCCTGCAATTCAGCAAGTGCTTTGCAGCTTGAAATTGGAAGGAAAGCCTCAGATTTAGCAGCCAGAGCTTCAGGAGGAGCAGCAGCGAGCACAGCATCGCTTTTGCAGCAGCTCCTTCCATGTGCATGTTTTTGGGAGTGGAAAGGCTTGCAGAGTGTTCAAGTAGCTTTTTCTCTCCGCTGGAAAGCTGCACGCTCAGTGCCAGTGTTCTGCAGCTTCTTTCTTCACGTTTCAGCAGCTAGCACGCTCTCCGTGTGCAGGAGAAGCGGCTGAGGCTTCCTTGCCGGAGACGAGGCACCTTCGCCGGCAGAGAGCCTCCGGCCGGCCGCGGTGCGCTCCGGAGCGGGGGCTTGTGCCGAAAGAGGCCGGGAACAGGCGCTTACCTTCGGACAGCTCCGGATGCCCGTCTAATGCGTCTCTTGTCGCCTACACGGCAGGGAAAAGCTTTTCCACTCTGTCTAGGAAGGAGAAAGTGTGCCAGCAGAGCAAATGCCTCCCGGACTTTCCCTGCAATTCAGCAAGTGCTTTGCAGCTTGAAATTGGAAGGAAAGCCTCAGATTTAGCAGCCAGAGCTTCAGGAGGAGCAGCAGCGAGCACAGCATCGCTTTTGCAGCAGCTCCTTCCATGTGCATGTTTTTGGGAGTGGAAAGGCTTGCAGAGTGTTCAAGTAGCTTTTTCTCTCCGCTGGAAAGCTGCACGCTCAGTGCCAGTGTTCTGCAGCTTCTTTCTTCACGTTTCAGCAGCTAGCACGCTCTCCGTGTGCAGGAGAAGCGGCTGAGGCTTCCTTGCCGGAGACGAGGCACCTTCGCCGGCAGAGAGCCTCCGGCCGGCCGCGGTGCGCTCCGGAGCGGGGGCTTGTGCCGAAAGAGGCCGGGAACAGGCGCTTACCTTCGGACAGCTCCGGATGCCCGTCTAATGCGTCTCTTGTCGCCTACACGGCAGGGAAAAGCTTTTCCACTCTGTCTAGCAAGGAGAAAGTGTGCCAGCACAGCAAATGCCTCCCGGACTTTCCCTGCAATTCAGCAAGTGCTTTGCAGCTTGAAATTGGAAGGAAAGCCTCAGATTTAGCAGCCAGAGCTTCAGGAGGAGCAGCAGCGAGCACAGCATCGCTTTTGCAGCAGCTCCTTCCATGTGCATGTTTTTGGGAGTGGAAAGGCTTGCAGAGTGTTCAAGTAGCTTTTTCTCTCCGCTGGAAAGCTGCACGCTCAGTGCCAGTGTTCTGCAGCTTCTTTCTTCACGTTTCAGCAGCTAGCACGCTCTCCGTGTGCAGGAGAAGCGGCTGAGGCTTCCTTGCCGGAGACGAGGCACCTTCGCCGGCAGAGAGCCTCCGGCCGGCCGCGGTGCGCTCCGGAGCGGGGGCTTGTGCCGAAAGAGGCCGGGAACAGGCGCTTACCTTCGGACAGCTCCGGATGCCCGTCTAATGCGTCTCTTGTCGCCTACACGGCAGGGAAAAGCTTTTCCACTCTGTCTAGGAAGGAGAAAGTGTGCCAGCACAGCAAATGCCTCCCGGACTTTCCCTGCAATTCAGCAAGTGCTTTGCAGCTTGAAATTGGAAGGAAAGCCTCAGATTTAGCAGCCAGAGCTTCAGGAGGAGCAGCAGCGAGCACAGCATCGCTTTTGCAGCAGCTCCTTCCATGTGCATGTTTTTGGGAGTGGAAAGGCTTGCAGAGTGTTCAAGTAGCTTTTTCTCTCCGCTGGAAAGCTGCACGCTCAGTGCCAGTGTTCTGCAGCTTCTTTCTTCACGTTTCAGCAGCTAGCACGCTCTCCGTGTGCAGGAGAAGCGGCTGAGGCTTCCTTGCCGGAGACGAGGCACCTTCGCCGGCAGAGAGCCTCCGGCCGGCCGCGGTGCGCTCCGGAGCGGGGGCTTGTGCCGAAAGAGGCCGGGAACAGGCGCTTACCTTCGGACAGCTCCGGATGCCCGTCTAATGCGTCTCTTGTCGCCTACACGGCAGGGAAAAGCTTTTCCACTCTGTCTAGGAAGGAGAAAGTGTGCCAGTACAGCAAATGCCTCCCGGACTTTCCCTGCAATTCAGCAAGTGCTTTGCAGCTTGAAATTGGAAGGAAAGCCTCAGATTTAGCAGCCAGAGCTTCAGGAGGAGCAGCAGCGAGCACAGCATCGCTTTTGCAGCAGCTCCTTCCATGTGCATGTTTTTGGGAGTGGAAAGGCTTGCAGAGTGTTCAAGTAGCTTTTTCTCTCCGCTGGAAAGCTGCACGCTCAGTGCCAGTGTTCTGCAGCTTCTTTCTTCACGTTTCAGCAGCTAGCACGCTCTCCGTGTGCAGGAGAAGCGGCTGAGGCTTCCTTGCCGGAGACGAGGCACCTTCGCCGGCAGAGAGCCTCCGGCCGGCCGCGGTGCGCTCCGGAGCGGGGGCTTGTGCCGAAAGAGGCCGGGAACAGGCGCTTACCTTCGGACAGCTCCGGATGCCCGTCTAATGCGTCTCTTGTCGCCTACACGGCAGGGAAAAGCTTTTCCACTCTGTCTAGGAAGGAGAAAGTGTGCCAGCAGAGCAAATGCATCCCGGACTTTCCCTGCAATTCAGCAAGTGCTTTGCAGCTTGAAATTGGAAGGAAAGCCTCAGATTTAGCAGCCAGAGCTTCAGGAGGAGCAGCAGCGAGCACAGCATCGCTTTTGCAGCAGCTCCTTCCATGTGCATGTTTTTGGGAGTGGAAAGGCTTGCAGAGTGTTCAAGTAGCTTTTTCTCTCCGCTGGAAAGCTGCACGCTCAGTGCCAGTGTTCTGCAGCTTCTTTCTTCACGTTTCAGCAGCTAGCACGCTCTCCGTGTGCAGGAGAAGCGGCTGAGGCTTCCTTGCCGGAGAAGCGGCACCTTCGCCGGCAGAGAGCCTCCGGCCGGCCGCGGTGCGCTCCGGAGCGGGGGCTTGTGCCGAAAGAGGCCGGGAACAGGCGCTTACCTTCGGACAGCTCCGGATGCCCGTCTAATGCGTCTCTTGTCGCCTACACGGCAGGGAAAAGCTTTTCCACTCTGTCTAGGAAGGAGAAAGTGTGCCAGCAGAGCAAATGCCTCCCGGACTTTCCCTGCAATTCAGCAAGTGCTTTGCAGCTTGAAATTGGAAGGAAAGCCTCAGATTTAGCAGCCAGAGCTTCAGGAGGAGCAGCAGCGAGCACAGCATCGCTTTTGCAGCAGCTCCTTCCATGTGCATGTTTTTGGGAGTGGAAAGGCTTGCAGAGTGTTCAAGTAGCTTTTTCTCTCCGCTGGAAAGCTGCAGGCTCAGTGCCAGTGTTCTGCAGCTTCTTTCTTCACGTTTCAGCAGCTAGCACGCTCTCCGTGTGCAGGAGAAGCGGCTGAGGCTTCCTTGCCGGAGAAGCGGCACCTTCGCCGGCAGAGAGCCTCCGGCCGGCCGCGGTGCGCTCCGGAGCGGGGGCTTGTGCCGAAAGAGGCCGGGAACAGGCGCTTACCTTCGGACAGCTCCGGATGCCCGTCTAATGCGTCTCTTGTCGCCTACACGGCAGGGAAAAGCTTTTCCACTCTGTCTAGGAAGGAGAAAGTGTGCCAGCAGAGCAAATGCCTCCCGGACTTTCCCTGCAATTCAGCAAGTGCTTTGCAGCTTGAAATTGGAAGGAAAGCCTCAGATTTAGCAGCCAGAGCTTCAGGAGGAGCAGCAGCGAGCACAGCATCGCTTTTGCAGCAGCTCCTTCCATGTGCATGTTTTTGGGAGTGGAAAGGCTTGCAGAGTGTTCAAGTAGCTTTTTCTCTCCGCTGGAAAGCTGCACGCTCAGTGCCAGTGTTCTGCAGCTTCTTTCTTCACGTTTCAGCAGCTAGCACGCTCTCCGTGTGCAGGAGAAGCGGCTGAGGCTTCCTTGCCGGAGACGAGGCACCTTCGCCGGCAGAGAGCCTCCGGCCGGCCGCGGTGCGCTCCGGAGCGGGGGCTTGTGCCGAAAGAGGCCGGGAACAGGCGCTTACCTTCGGACAGCTCCGGATGCCCGTCTAATGCGTCTCTTGTCGCCTACACGGCAGGGAAAAGCTTTTCCACTCTGTCTAGGAAGGAGAAAGTGTGCCAGCAGAGCAAATGCATCCCGGACTTTCCCTGCAATTCAGCAAGTGCTTTGCAGCTTGAAATTGGAAGGAAAGCCTCAGATTTAGCAGCCAGAGCTTCAGGAGGAGCAGCAGCGAGCACAGCATCGCTTTTGCAGCAGCTCCTTCCATGTGCATGTTTTTGGGAGTGGAAAGGCTTGCAGAGTGTTCAAGTAGCTTTTTCTCTCCGCTGGAAAGCTGCACGCTCAGTGCCAGTGTTCTGCAGCTTCTTTCTTCACGTTTCAGCAGCTAGCACGCTCTCCGTGTGCAGGAGAAGCGGCTGAGGCTTCCTTGCCGGAGACGAGGCACCTTCGCCGGCAGAGAGCCTCCGGCCGGCCGCGGTGCGCTCCGGAGCGGGGGCTTGTGCCGAAAGAGGCCGGGAACAGGCGCTTACCTTCGGACAGCTCCGGATGCCCGTCTAATGCGTCTCTTGTCGCCTACACGGCAGGGAAAAGCTTTTCCACTCTGTCTAGGAAGGAGAAAGTGTGCCAGCACAGCAAATGCATCCCGGACTTTCCCTGCAATTCAGCAAGTGCTTTGCAGCTTGAAATTGGAAGGAAAGCCTCAGATTTAGAGCCAGAGCTTCAGGAGGAGCAGCAGCGAGCACAGCATCGCTTTTGCAGCAGCTCCTTCCATGTGCATGTTTTTGGGAGTGGAAAGGCTTGCAGAGTGTTCAAGTAGCTTTTTCTCTCCGCTGGAAAGCTGCACGCTCAGTGCCAGTGTTCTGCAGCTTCTTTCTTCACGTTTCAGCAGCTAGCACGCTCTCCGTGTGCAGGAGAAGCGGCTGAGGCTTCCTTGCCGGAGACGAGGCACCTTCGCCGGCAGAGAGCCTCCGGCCGGCCGCGGTGCGCTCCGGAGCGGGGGCTTGTGCCGAAAGAGGCCGGGAACAGGCGCTTACCTTCGGACAGCTCCGGATGCCCGTCTAATGCGTCTCTTGTCGCCTACACGGCAGGGAAAAGCTTTTCCACTCTGTCTAGGAAGGAGAAAGTGTGCCAGCAGAGCAAATGCCTCCCGGACTTTCCCTGCAATTCAGCAAGTGCTTTGCAGCTTGAAATTGGAAGGAAAGCCTCAGATTTAGCAGCCAGAGCTTCAGGAGGAGCAGCAGCGAGCACAGCATCGCTTTTGCAGCAGCTCCTTCCATGTGCATGTTTTTGGGAGTGGAAAGGCTTGCAGAGTGTTCAAGTGGCTTTTTCTCTCCGCTGGAAAGCTGCACGCTCAGTGCCAGTGTTCTGCAGCTTCTTTCTTCACGTTTCAGCAGCTAGCACGCTCTCTGTGTGCAGGAGAAGCGGCTGAGGCTTCCTTGCCGGAGACGAGGCACCTTCGCCGGCAGAGAGCCTCCGGCCGGCCGCGGTGCGCTCCGGAGCGGGGGCTTGTGCCGAAAGAGGCCGGGAACAGGCGCTTACCTTCGGACAGCTCCGGATGCCCGTCTAATGCGTCTCTTGTCGCCTACACGGCAGGGAAAAGCTTTTCCACTCTGTCTAGGAAGGAGAAAGTGTGCCAGCAGAGCAAATGCATCCCGGACTTTCCCTGCAATTCAGCAAGTGCTTTGCAGCTTGAAATTGGAAGGAAAGCCTCAGATTTAGCAGCCAGAGCTTCAGGAGGAGCAGCAGCGAGCACAGCATCGCTTTTGCAGCAGCTCCTTCCATGTGCATGTTTTTGGGAGTGGAAAGGCTTGCAGAGTGTTCAAGTGGCTTTTTCTCTCCGCTGGAAAGCTGCACGCTCAGTGCCAGTGTTCTGCAGCTTCTTTCTTCACGTTTCAGCAGCTAGCACGCTCTCCGTGTGCAGGAGAAGCGGCTGAGGCTTCCTTGCCGGAGACGAGGCACCTTCGCCGGCAGAGAGCCTCCGGCCGGCCGCGGTGCGCTCCGGAGCGGGGGCTTGTGCCGAAAGAGGCCGGGAACAGGCGCTTACCTTCGGACAGCTCCGGATGCCCGTCTAATGCGTCTCTTGTCGCCTACACGGCAGGGAAAAGCTTTTCCACTCTGTCTAGGAAGGAGAAAGTGTGCCAGCACAGCAAATGCATCCCGGACTTTCCCTGCAATTCAGCAAGTGCTTTGCAGCTTGAAATTGGAAGGAAAGCCTCAGATTTAGCAGCCAGAGCTTCAGGAGGAGCAGCAGCGAGCACAGCATCGCTTTTGCAGCAGCTCCTTCCATGTGCATGTTTTTGGGAGTGGAAAGGCTTGCAGAGTGTTCAAGTGGCTTTTTCTCTCCGCTGGAAAGCTGCACGCTCAGTGCCAGTGTTCTGCAGCTTCTTTCTTCACGTTTCAGCAGCTAGCACGCTCTCCGTGTGCAGGAGAAGCGGCTGAGGCTTCCTTGCCGGAGACGAGGCACCTTCGCCGGCAGAGAGCCTCCGGCCGGCCGCGGTGCGCTCCGGAGCGGGGGCTTGTGCCGAAAGAGGCCGGGAACAGGCGCTTACCTTCGGACAGCTCCGGATGCCCGTCTAATGCGTCTCTTGTCGCCTACACGGCAGGGAAAAGCTTTTCCACTCTGTCTAGGAAGGAGAAAGTGTGCCAGCAGAGCAAATGCATCCCGGACTTTCCCTGCAATTCAGCAAGTGCTTTGCAGCTTGAAATTGGAAGGAAAGCCTCAGATTTAGCAGCCAGAGCTTCAGGAGGAGCAGCAGCGAGCACAGCATCGCTTTTGCAGCAGCTCCTTCCATGTGCATGTTTTTGGGAGTGGAAAGGCTTGCAGAGTGTTCAAGTAGCTTTTTCTCTCCGCTGGAAAGCTGCACGCTCAGTGCCAGTGTTCTGCAGCTTCTTTCTTCACGTTTCAGCAGCTAGCACGCTCTCCGTGTGCAGGAGAAGCGGCTGAGGCTTCCTTGCCGGAGAAGCGGCACCTTCGCCGGCAGAGAGCATCCTGCCGGCCGCGGTGCGCTCCGGAGCGGGGGCTTGTGCCGAAAGAGGCCGGCAACAGGCGCTTACCTTCGGACAGCTCCGGATGCCCGTCTAATGCGTCTCTTGTCGCCTACACGGCAGGGAAAAGCTTTTCCACTCTGTCTAGGAAGGAGAAAGTGTGCCAGCAGAGCAAATGCCTCCCGGACTTTCCCTGCAATTCAGCAAGTGCTTTGCAGCTTGAAATTGGAAGGAAAGCCTCAGATTTAGCAGCCAGAGCTTCAGGAGGAGCAGCAGCGAGCACAGCATCGCTTTTGCAGCAGCTCCTTCCATGTGCATGTTTTTGGGAGTGGAAAGGCTTGCAGAGTGTTCAAGTAGCTTTTTCTCTCCGCTGGAAAGCTGCACGCTCAGTGCCAGTGTTCTGCAGCTTCTTTCTTCACGTTTCAGCAGCTAGCACGCTCTCCGTGTGCAGGAGAAGCGGCTGAGGCTTCCTTGCCGGAGACGAGGCACCTTCGCCGGCAGAGAGCCTCCGGCCGGCCGCGGTGCGCTCCGGAGCGGGGGCTTGTGCCGAAAGAGGCCGGGAACAGGCGCTTACCTTCGGACAGCTCCGGATGCCCGTCTAATGCGTCTCTTGTCGCCTACACGGCAGGGAAAAGCTTTTCCACTCTGTCTAGGAAGGAGAAAGTGTGCCAGCACAGCAAATGCCTCCCGGACTTTCCCTGCAATTCAGCAAGTGCTTTGCAGCTTGAAATTGGAAGGAAAGCCTCAGATTTAGCAGCCAGAGCTTCAGGAGGAGCAGCAGCGAGCACAGCATCGCTTTTGCAGCAGCTCCTTCCATGTGCATGTTTTTGGGAGTGGAAAGGCTTGCAGAGTGTTCAAGTAGCTTTTTCTCTCCGCTGGAAAGCTGCACGCTCAGTGCCAGTGTTCTGCAGCTTCTTTCTTCACGTTTCAGCAGCTAGCACGCTCTCCGTGTGCAGGAGAAGCGGCTGAGGCTTCCTTGCCGGAGACGAGGCACCTTCGCCGGCAGAGAGCCTCTGGCCGGCCGCGGTGCGCTCCGGAGCGGGGGCTTGTGCCGAAAGAGGCCGGGAACAGGCGCTTACCTTCGGACAGCTCCGGATGCCCGTCTAATGCGTCTCTTGTCGCCTACACGGCAGGGAAAAGCTTTTCCACTCTGTCTAGGAAGGAGAAAGTGTGCCAGCAGAGCAAATGCATCCCGGACTTTCCCTGCAATTCAGCAAGTGCTTTGCAGCTTGAAATTGGAAGGAAAGCCTCAGATTTAGCAGCCAGAGCTTCAGGAGGAGCAGCAGCGAGCACAGCATCGCTTTTGCAGCAGCTCCTTCCATGTGCATGTTTTTGGGAGTGGAAAGGCTTGCAGAGTGTTCAAGTAGCTTTTTCTCTCCGCTGGAAAGCTGCACGCTCAGTGCCAGTGTTCTGCAGCTTCTTTCTTCACGTTTCAGCAGCTAGCACGCTCTCCGTGTGCAGGAGAAGCGGCTGAGGCTTCCTTGCCGGAGAAGCGGCACCTTCGCCGGCAGAGAGCATCCTGCCGGCCGCGGTGCGCTCCGGAGCGGGGGCTTGTGCCGAAAGAGGCCGGGAACAGGCGCTTACCTTCGGACAGCTCCGGATGCCCGTCTAATGCGTCTCTTGTCGCCTACACGGCAGGGAAAAGCTTTTCCACTCTGTCTAGCAAGGAGAAAGTGTGCCAGCACAGCAAATGCCTCCCGGACTTTCCCTGCAATTCAGCAAGTGCTTTGCAGCTTGAAATTGGAAGGAAAGCCTCAGATTTAGCAGCCAGAGCTTCAGGAGGAGCAGCAGCGAGCACAGCATCGCTTTTGCAGCAGCTCCTTCCATGTGCATGTTTTTGGGAGTGGAAAGGCTTGCAGAGTGTTCAAGTAGCTTTTTCTCTCCGCTGGAAAGCTGCAGGCTCAGTGCCAGTGTTCTGCAGCTTCTTTCTTCACGTTTCAGCAGCTAGCACGCTCTCCGTGTGCAGGAGAAGCGGCTGAGGCTTCCTTGCCGGAGACCAGGCACCTTCGCCGGCAGAGAGCCTCCGGCCGGCCGCGGTGCGCTCCGGAGCGGGGGCTTGTGCCGAAAGAGGCCGGGAACAGGCGCTTACCTTCGGACAGCTCCGGATGCCCGTCTAATGCGTCTCTTGTCGCCTACACGGCAGGGAAAAGCTTTTCCACTCTGTCTAGGAAGGAGAAAGTGTGCCAGCAGAGCAAATGCCTCCCGGACTTTCCCTGCAATTCAGCAAGTGCTTTGCAGCTTGAAATTGGAAGGAAAGCCTCAGATTTAGCAGCCAGAGCTTCAGGAGGAGCAGCAGCGAGCACAGCATCGCTTTTGCAGCAGCTCCTTCCATGTGCATGTTTTTGGGAGTGGAAAGGCTTGCAGAGTGTTCAAGTAGCTTTTTCTCTCCGCTGGAAAGCTGCACGCTCAGTGCCAGTGTTCTGCAGCTTCTTTCTTCACGTTTCAGCAGCTAGCACGCTCTCCGTGTGCAGGAGAAGCGGCTGAGGCTTCCTTGCCGGAGACGAGGCACCTTCGCCGGCAGAGAGCCTCCGGCCGGCCGCGGTGCGCTCCGGAGCGGGGGCTTGTGCCGAAAGAGGCCGGGAACAGGCGCTTACCTTCGGACAGCTCCGGATGCCCGTCTAATGCGTCTCTTGTCGCCTACACGGCAGGGAAAAGCTTTTCCACTCTGTCTAGGAAGGAGAAAGTGTGCCAGCAGAGCAAATGCCTCCCGGACTTTCCCTGCAATTCAGCAAGTGCTTTGCAGCTTGAAATTGGAAGGAAAGCCTCAGATTTAGCAGCCAGAGCTTCAGGAGGAGCAGCAGCGAGCACAGCATCGCTTTTGCAGCAGCTCCTTCCATGTGCATGTTTTTGGGAGTGGAAAGGCTTGCAGAGTGTTCAAGTAGCTTTTTCTCTCCGCTGGAAAGCTGCACGCTCAGTGCCAGTGTTCTGCAGCTTCTTTCTTCACGTTTCAGCAGCTAGCACGCTCTCCGTGTGCAGGAGAAGCGGCTGAGGCTTCCTTGCCGGAGACGAGGCACCTTCGCCGGCAGAGAGCCTCCGGCCGGCCGCGGTGCGCTCCGGAGCGGGGGCTTGTGCCGAAAGAGGCCGGGAACAGGCGCTTACCTTCGGACAGCTCCGGATGCCCGTCTAATGCGTCTCTTGTCGCCTACACGGCAGGGAAAAGCTTTTCCACTCTGTCTAGGAAGGAGAAAGTGTGCCAGCACAGCAAATGCATCCCGGACTTTCCCTGCAATTCAGCAAGTGCTTTGCAGCTTGAAATTGGAAGGAAAGCCTCAGATTTAGAGCCAGAGCTTCAGGAGGAGCAGCAGCGAGCACAGCATCGCTTTTGCAGCAGCTCCTTCCATGTGCATGTTTTTGGGAGTGGAAAGGCTTGCAGAGTGTTCAAGTAGCTTTTTCTCTCCGCTGGAAAGCTGCACGCTCAGTGCCAGTGTTCTGCAGCTTCTTTCTTCACGTTTCAGCAGCTAGCACGCTCTCCGTGTGCAGGAGAAGCGGCTGAGGCTTCCTTGCCGGAGACGAGGCACCTTCGCCGGCAGAGAGCCTCCGGCCGGCCGCGGTGCGCTCCGGAGCGGGGGCTTGTGCCGAAAGAGGCCGGGAACAGGCGCTTACCTTCGGACAGCTCCGGATGCCCGTCTAATGCGTCTCTTGTCGCCTACACGGCAGGGAAAAGCTTTTCCACTCTGTCTAGGAAGGAGAAAGTGTGCCAGCAGAGCAAATGCCTCCCGGACTTTCCCTGCAATTCAGCAAGTGCTTTGCAGCTTGAAATTGGAAGGAAAGCCTCAGATTTAGCAGCCAGAGCTTCAGGAGGAGCAGCAGCGAGCACAGCATCGCTTTTGCAGCAGCTCCTTCCATGTGCATGTTTTTGGGAGTGGAAAGGCTTGCAGAGTGTTCAAGTGGCTTTTTCTCTCCGCTGGAAAGCTGCACGCTCAGTGCCAGTGTTCTGCAGCTTCTTTCTTCACGTTTCAGCAGCTAGCACGCTCTCTGTGTGCAGGAGAAGCGGCTGAGGCTTCCTTGCCGGAGACGAGGCACCTTCGCCGGCAGAGAGCCTCCGGCCGGCCGCGGTGCGCTCCGGAGCGGGGGCTTGTGCCGAAAGAGGCCGGGAACAGGCGCTTACCTTCGGACAGCTCCGGATGCCCGTCTAATGCGTCTCTTGTCGCCTACACGGCAGGGAAAAGCTTTTCCACTCTGTCTAGGAAGGAGAAAGTGTGCCAGCAGAGCAAATGCATCCCGGACTTTCCCTGCAATTCAGCAAGTGCTTTGCAGCTTGAAATTGGAAGGAAAGCCTCAGATTTAGCAGCCAGAGCTTCAGGAGGAGCAGCAGCGAGCACAGCATCGCTTTTGCAGCAGCTCCTTCCATGTGCATGTTTTTGGGAGTGGAAAGGCTTGCAGAGTGTTCAAGTGGCTTTTTCTCTCCGCTGGAAAGCTGCACGCTCAGTGCCAGTGTTCTGCAGCTTCTTTCTTCACGTTTCAGCAGCTAGCACGCTCTCCGTGTGCAGGAGAAGCGGCTGAGGCTTCCTTGCCGGAGACGAGGCACCTTCGCCGGCAGAGAGCCTCCGGCCGGCCGCGGTGCGCTCCGGAGCGGGGGCTTGTGCCGAAAGAGGCCGGGAACAGGCGCTTACCTTCGGACAGCTCCGGATGCCCGTCTAATGCGTCTCTTGTCGCCTACACGGCAGGGAAAAGCTTTTCCACTCTGTCTAGGAAGGAGAAAGTGTGCCAGCACAGCAAATGCATCCCGGACTTTCCCTGCAATTCAGCAAGTGCTTTGCAGCTTGAAATTGGAAGGAAAGCCTCAGATTTAGCAGCCAGAGCTTCAGGAGGAGCAGCAGCGAGCACAGCATCGCTTTTGCAGCAGCTCCTTCCATGTGCATGTTTTTGGGAGTGGAAAGGCTTGCAGAGTGTTCAAGTGGCTTTTTCTCTCCGCTGGAAAGCTGCACGCTCAGTGCCAGTGTTCTGCAGCTTCTTTCTTCACGTTTCAGCAGCTAGCACGCTCTCCGTGTGCAGGAGAAGCGGCTGAGGCTTCCTTGCCGGAGACGAGGCACCTTCGCCGGCAGAGAGCCTCCGGCCGGCCGCGGTGCGCTCCGGAGCGGGGGCTTGTGCCGAAAGAGGCCGGGAACAGGCGCTTACCTTCGGACAGCTCCGGATGCCCGTCTAATGCGTCTCTTGTCGCCTACACGGCAGGGAAAAGCTTTTCCACTCTGTCTAGGAAGGAGAAAGTGTGCCAGCAGAGCAAATGCATCCCGGACTTTCCCTGCAATTCAGCAAGTGCTTTGCAGCTTGAAATTGGAAGGAAAGCCTCAGATTTAGCAGCCAGAGCTTCAGGAGGAGCAGCAGCGAGCACAGCATCGCTTTTGCAGCAGCTCCTTCCATGTGCATGTTTTTGGGAGTGGAAAGGCTTGCAGAGTGTTCAAGTAGCTTTTTCTCTCCGCTGGAAAGCTGCACGCTCAGTGCCAGTGTTCTGCAGCTTCTTTCTTCACGTTTCAGCAGCTAGCACGCTCTCCGTGTGCAGGAGAAGCGGCTGAGGCTTCCTTGCCGGAGAAGCGGCACCTTCGCCGGCAGAGAGCATCCTGCCGGCCGCGGTGCGCTCCGGAGCGGGGGCTTGTGCCGAAAGAGGCCGGCAACAGGCGCTTACCTTCGGACAGCTCCGGATGCCCGTCTAATGCGTCTCTTGTCGCCTACACGGCAGGGAAAAGCTTTTCCACTCTGTCTAGGAAGGAGAAAGTGTGCCAGCAGAGCAAATGCCTCCCGGACTTTCCCTGCAATTCAGCAAGTGCTTTGCAGCTTGAAATTGGAAGGAAAGCCTCAGATTTAGCAGCCAGAGCTTCAGGAGGAGCAGCAGCGAGCACAGCATCGCTTTTGCAGCAGCTCCTTCCATGTGCATGTTTTTGGGAGTGGAAAGGCTTGCAGAGTGTTCAAGTAGCTTTTTCTCTCCGCTGGAAAGCTGCACGCTCAGTGCCAGTGTTCTGCAGCTTCTTTCTTCACGTTTCAGCAGCTAGCACGCTCTCCGTGTGCAGGAGAAGCGGCTGAGGCTTCCTTGCCGGAGACGAGGCACCTTCGCCGGCAGAGAGCCTCCGGCCGGCCGCGGTGCGCTCCGGAGCGGGGGCTTGTGCCGAAAGAGGCCGGGAACAGGCGCTTACCTTCGGACAGCTCCGGATGCCCGTCTAATGCGTCTCTTGTCGCCTACACGGCAGGGAAAAGCTTTTCCACTCTGTCTAGGAAGGAGAAAGTGTGCCAGCACAGCAAATGCCTCCCGGACTTTCCCTGCAATTCAGCAAGTGCTTTGCAGCTTGAAATTGGAAGGAAAGCCTCAGATTTAGCAGCCAGAGCTTCAGGAGGAGCAGCAGCGAGCACAGCATCGCTTTTGCAGCAGCTCCTTCCATGTGCATGTTTTTGGGAGTGGAAAGGCTTGCAGAGTGTTCAAGTAGCTTTTTCTCTCCGCTGGAAAGCTGCACGCTCAGTGCCAGTGTTCTGCAGCTTCTTTCTTCACGTTTCAGCAGCTAGCACGCTCTCCGTGTGCAGGAGAAGCGGCTGAGGCTTCCTTGCCGGAGACGAGGCACCTTCGCCGGCAGAGAGCCTCTGGCCGGCCGCGGTGCGCTCCGGAGCGGGGGCTTGTGCCGAAAGAGGCCGGGAACAGGCGCTTACCTTCGGACAGCTCCGGATGCCCGTCTAATGCGTCTCTTGTCGCCTACACGGCAGGGAAAAGCTTTTCCACTCTGTCTAGGAAGGAGAAAGTGTGCCAGCAGCGCAAATGCATCCCGGACTTTCCCTGCAATTCAGCAAGTGCTTTGCAGCTTGAAATTGGAAGGAAAGCCTCAGATTTAGCAGCCAGAGCTTCAGGAGGAGCAGCAGCGAGCACAGCATCGCTTTTGCAGCAGCTCCTTCCATGTGCATGTTTTTGGGAGTGGAAAGGCTTGCAGAGTGTTCAAGTAGCTTTTTCTCTCCGCTGGAAAGCTGCACGCTCAGTGCCAGTGTTCTGCAGCTTCTTTCTTCACGTTTCAGCAGCTAGCACGCTCTCCGTGTGCAGGAGAAGCGGCTGAGGCTTCCTTGCCGGAGAAGCGGCACCTTCGCCGGCAGAGAGCATCCTGCCGGCCGCGGTGCGCTCCGGAGCGGGGGCTTGTGCCGAAAGAGGCCGGGAACAGGCGCTTACCTTCGGACAGCTCCGGATGCCCGTCTAATGCGTCTCTTGTCGCCTACACGGCAGGGAAAAGCTTTTCCACTCTGTCTAGGAAGGAGAAAGTGTGCCAGCACAGCAAATGCCTCCCGGACTTTCCCTGCAATTCAGCAAGTGCTTTGCAGCTTGAAATTGGAAGGAAAGCCTCAGATTTAGCAGCCAGAGCTTCAGGAGGAGCAGCAGCGAGCACAGCATCGCTTTTGCAGCAGCTCCTTCCATGTGCATGTTTTTGGGAGTGGAAAGGCTTGCAGAGTGTTCAAGTAGCTTTTTCTCTCCGCTGGAAAGCTGCACGCTCAGTGCCAGTGTTCTGCAGCTTCTTTCTTCACGTTTCAGCAGCTAGCACGCTCTCCGTGTGCAGGAGAAGCGGCTGAGGCTTCCTTGCCGGAGACCAGGCACCTTCGCCGGCAGAGAGCCTCCGGCCGGCCGCGGTGCGCTCCGGAGCGGGGGCTTGTGCCGAAAGAGGCCGGGAACAGGCGCTTACCTTCGGACAGCTCCGGATGCCCGTCTAATGCGTCTCTTGTCGCCTACACGGCAGGGAAAAGCTTTTCCACTCTGTCTAGGAAGGAGAAAGTGTGCCAGCACAGCAAATGCCTCCCGGACTTTCCCTGCAATTCAGCAAGTGCTTTGCAGCTTGAAATTGGAAGGAAAGCCTCAGATTTAGCAGCCAGAGCTTCAGGAGGAGCAGCAGCGAGCACAGCATCGCTTTTGCAGCAGCTCCTTCCATGTGCATGTTTTTGGGAGTGGAAAGGCTTGCAGAGTGTTCAAGTAGCTTTTTCTCTCCGCTGGAAAGCTGCACGCTCAGTGCCAGTGTTCTGCAGCTTCTTTCTTCACGTTTCAGCAGCTAGCACGCTCTCCGTGTGCAGGAGAAGCGGCTGAGGCTTCCTTGCCGGAGACGAGGCACCTTCGCCGGCAGAGAGCCTCCGGCCGGCCGCGGTGCGCTCCGGAGCGGGGGCTTGTGCCGAAAGAGGCCGGGAACAGGCGCTTACCTTCGGACAGCTCCGGATGCCCGTCTAATGCGTCTCTTGTCGCCTACACGGCAGGGAAAAGCTTTTCCACTCTGTCTAGGAAGGAGAAAGTGTGCCAGCAGAGCAAATGCCTCCCGGACTTTCCCTGCAATTCAGCAAGTGCTTTGCAGCTTGAAATTGGAAGGAAAGCCTCAGATTTAGCAGCCAGAGCTTCAGGAGGAGCAGCAGCGAGCACAGCATCGCTTTTGCAGCAGCTCCTTCCATGTGCATGTTTTTGGGAGTGGAAAGGCTTGCAGAGTGTTCAAGTAGCTTTTTCTCTCCGCTGGAAAGCTGCACGCTCAGTGCCAGTGTTCTGCAGCTTCTTTCTTCACGTTTCAGCAGCTAGCACGCTCTCCGTGTGCAGGAGAAGCGGCTGAGGCTTCCTTGCCGGAGACGAGGCACCTTCGCCGGCAGAGAGCCTCCGGCCGGCCGCGGTGCGCTCCGGAGCGGGGGCTTGTGCCGAAAGAGGCCGGGAACAGGCGCTTACCTTCGGACAGCTCCGGATGCCCGTCTAATGCGTCTCTTGTCGCCTACACGGCAGGGAAAAGCTTTTCCACTCTGTCTAGGAAGGAGAAAGTGTGCCAGCACAGCAAATGCCTCCCGGACTTTCCCTGCAATTCAGCAAGTGCTTTGCAGCTTGAAATTGGAAGGAAAGCCTCAGATTTAGCAGCCAGAGCTTCAGGAGGAGCAGCAGCGAGCACAGCATCGCTTTTGCAGCAGCTCCTTCCATGTGCATGTTTTTGGGAGTGGAAAGGCTTGCAGAGTGTTCAAGTAGCTTTTTCTCTCCGCTGGAAAGCTGCACGCTCAGTGCCAGTGTTCTGCAGCTTCTTTCTTCACGTTTCAGCAGCTAGCACGCTCTCCGTGTGCAGGAGAAGCGGCTGAGGCTTCCTTGCCGGAGAAGCGGCACCTTCGCCGGCAGAGAGCCTCCGGCCGGCCGCGGTGCGCTCCGGAGCGGGGGCTTGTGCCGAAAGAGGCCGGGAACAGGCGCTTACCTTCGGACAGCTCCGGATGCCCGTCTAATGCGTCTCTTGTCGCCTACACGGCAGGGAAAAGCTTTTCCACTCTGTCTAGGAAGGAGAAAGTGTGCCAGCACAGCAAATGCCTCCCGGACTTTCCCTGCAATTCAGCAAGTGCTTTGCAGCTTGAAATTGGAAGGAAAGCCTCAGATTTAGCAGCCAGAGCTTCAGGAGGAGCAGCAGCGAGCACAGCATCGCTTTTGCAGCAGCTCCTTCCATGTGCATGTTTTTGGGAGTGGAAAGGCTTGCAGAGTGTTCAAGTAGCTTTTTCTCTCCGCTGGAAAGCTGCACGCTCAGTGCCAGTGTTCTGCAGCTTCTTTCTTCACGTTTCAGCAGCTAGCACGCTCTCCGTGTGCAGGAGAAGCGGCTGAGGCTTCCTTGCCGGAGACGAGGCACCTTCGCCGGCAGAGAGCCTCCGGCCGGCCGCGGTGCGCTCCGGAGCGGGGGCTTGTGCCGAAAGAGGCCGGGAACAGGCGCTTACCTTCGGACAGCTCCGGATGCCCGTCTAATGCGTCTCTTGTCGCCTACACGGCAGGGAAAAGCTTTTCCACTCTGTCTAGGAAGGAGAAAGTGTGCCAGCACAGCAAATGCCTCCCGGACTTTCCCTGCAATTCAGCAAGTGCTTTGCAGCTTGAAATTGGAAGGAAAGCCTCAGATTTAGCAGCCAGAGCTTCAGGAGGAGCAGCAGCGAGCACAGCATCGCTTTTGCAGCAGCTCCTTCCATGTGCATGTTTTTGGGAGTGGAAAGGCTTGCAGAGTGTTCAAGTAGCTTTTTCTCTCCGCTGGAAAGCTGCACGCTCAGTGCCAGTGTTCTGCAGCTTCTTTCTTCACGTTTCAGCAGCTAGCACGCTCTCCGTGTGCAGGAGAAGCGGCTGAGGCTTCCTTGCCGGAGACGAGGCACCTTCGCCGGCAGAGAGCCTCCGGCCGGCCGCGGTGCGCTCCGGAGCGGGGGCTTGTGCCGAAAGAGGCCGGGAACAGGCGCTTACCTTCGGACAGCTCCGGATGCCCGTCTAATGCGTCTCTTGTCGCCTACACGGCAGGGAAAAGCTTTTCCACTCTGTCTAGGAAGGAGAAAGTGTGCCAGCACAGCAAATGCCTCCCGGACTTTCCCTGCAATTCAGCAAGTGCTTTGCAGCTTGAAATTGGAAGGAAAGCCTCAGATTTAGCAGCCAGAGCTTCAGGAGGAGCAGCAGCGAGCACAGCATCGCTTTTGCAGCAGCTCCTTCCATGTGCATGTTTTTGGGAGTGGAAAGGCTTGCAGAGTGTTCAAGTAGCTTTTTCTCTCCGCTGGAAAGCTGCACGCTCAGTGCCAGTGTTCTGCAGCTTCTTTCTTCACGTTTCAGCAGCTAGCACGCTCTCCGTGTGCAGGAGAAGCGGCTGAGGCTTCCTTGCCGGAGACGAGGCACCTTCGCCGGCAGAGAGCCTCCGGCCGGCCGCGGTGCGCTCCGGAGCGGGGGCTTGTGCCGAAAGAGGCCGGGAACAGGCGCTTACCTTCGGACAGCTCCGGATGCCCGTCTAATGCGTCTCTTGTCGCCTACACGGCAGGGAAAAGCTTTTCCACTCTGTCTAGGAAGGAGAAAGTGTGCCAGCACAGCAAATGCCTCCCGGACTTTCCCTGCAATTCAGCAAGTGCTTTGCAGCTTGAAATTGGAAGGAAAGCCTCAGATTTAGCAGCCAGAGCTTCAGGAGGAGCAGCAGCGAGCACAGCATCGCTTTTGCAGCAGCTCCTTCCATGTGCATGTTTTTGGGAGTGGAAAGGCTTGCAGAGTGTTCAAGTAGCTTTTTCTCTCCGCTGGAAAGCTGCACGCTCAGTGCCAGTGTTCTGCAGCTTCTTTCTTCACGTTTCAGCAGCTAGCACGCTCTCCGTGTGCAGGAGAAGCGGCTGAGGCTTCCTTGCCGGAGAAGCGGCACCTTCGCCGGCAGAGAGCCTCCGGCCGGCCGCGGTGCGCTCCGGAGCGGGGGCTTGTGCCGAAAGAGGCCGGGAACAGGCGCTTACCTTCGGACAGCTCCGGATGCCCGTCTAATGCGTCTCTTGTCGCCTACACGGCAGGGAAAAGCTTTTCCACTCTGTCTAGGAAGGAGAAAGTGTGCCAGCAGAGCAAATGCCTCCCGGACTTTCCCTGCAATTCAGCAAGTGCTTTGCAGCTTGAAATTGGAAGGAAAGCCTCAGATTTAGCAGCCAGAGCTTCAGGAGGAGCAGCAGCGAGCACAGCATCGCTTTTGCAGCAGCTCCTTCCATGTGCATGTTTTTGGGAGTGGAAAGGCTTGCAGAGTGTTCAAGTAGCTTTTTCTCTCCGCTGGAAAGCTGCACGCTCAGTGCCAGTGTTCTGCAGCTTCTTTCTTCACGTTTCAGCAGCTAGCACGCTCTCCGTGTGCAGGAGAAGCGGCTGAGGCTTCCTTGCCGGAGAAGCGGCACCTTCGCCGGCAGAGAGCCTCCGGCCGGCCGCGGTGCGCTCCGGAGCGGGGGCTTGTGCCGAAAGAGGCCGGGAACAGGCGCTTACCTTCGGACAGCTCCGGATGCCCGTCTAATGCGTCTCTTGTCGCCTACACGGCAGGGAAAAGCTTTTCCACTCTGTCTAGGAAGGAGAAAGTGTGCCAGCAGAGCAAATGCCTCCCGGACTTTCCCTGCAATTCAGCAAGTGCTTTGCAGCTTGAAATTGGAAGGAAAGCCTCAGATTTAGCAGCCAGAGCTTCAGGAGGAGCAGCAGCGAGCACAGCATCGCTTTTGCAGCAGCTCCTTCCATGTGCATGTTTTTGGGAGTGGAAAGGCTTGCAGAGTGTTCAAGTAGCTTTTTCTCTCCGCTGGAAAGCTGCACGCTCAGTGCCAGTGTTCTGCAGCTTCTTTCTTCACGTTTCAGCAGCTAGCACGCTCTCCGTGTGCAGGAGAAGCGGCTGAGGCTTCCTTGCCGGAGACGAGGCACCTTCGCCGGCAGAGAGCCTCCGGCCGGCCGCGGTGCGCTCCGGAGCGGGGGCTTGTGCCGAAAGAGGCCGGGAACAGGCGCTTACCTTCGGACAGCTCCGGATGCCCGTCTAATGCGTCTCTTGTCGCCTACACGGCAGGGAAAAGCTTTTCCACTCTGTCTAGGAAGGAGAAAGTGTGCCAGCAGAGCAAATGCCTCCCGGACTTTCCCTGCAATTCAGCAAGTGCTTTGCAGCTTGAAATTGGAAGGAAAGCCTCAGATTTAGCAGCCAGAGCTTCAGGAGGAGCAGCAGCGAGCACAGCATCGCTTTTGCAGCAGCTCCTTCCATGTGCATGTTTTTGGGAGTGGAAAGGCTTGCAGAGTGTTCAAGTAGCTTTTTCTCTCCGCTGGAAAGCTGCACGCTCAGTGCCAGTGTTCTGCAGCTTCTTTCTTCACGTTTCAGCAGCTAGCACGCTCTCCGTGTGCAGGAGAAGCGGCTGAGGCTTCCTTGCCGGAGACGAGGCACCTTCGCCGGCAGAGAGCCTCCGGCCGGCCGCGGTGCGCTCCGGAGCGGGGGCTTGTGCCGAAAGAGGCCGGGAACAGGCGCTTACCTTCGGACAGCTCCGGATGCCCGTCTAATGCGTCTCTTGTCGCCTACACGGCAGGGAAAAGCTTTTCCACTCTGTCTAGGAAGGAGAAAGTGTGCCAGCAGAGCAAATGCCTCCCGGACTTTCCCTGCAATTCAGCAAGTGCTTTGCAGCTTGAAATTGGAAGGAAAGCCTCAGATTTAGCAGCCAGAGCTTCAGGAGGAGCAGCAGCGAGCACAGCATCGCTTTTGCAGCAGCTCCTTCCATGTGCATGTTTTTGGGAGTGGAAAGGCTTGCAGAGTGTTCAAGTAGCTTTTTCTCTCCGCTGGAAAGCTGCACGCTCAGTGCCAGTGTTCTGCAGCTTCTTTCTTCACGTTTCAGCAGCTAGCACGCTCTCCGTGTGCAGGAGAAGCGGCTGAGGCTTCCTTGCCGGAGACGAGGCACCTTCGCCGGCAGAGAGCCTCCGGCCGGCCGCGGTGCGCTCCGGAGCGGGGGCTTGTGCCGAAAGAGGCCGGGAACAGGCGCTTACCTTCGGACAGCTCCGGATGCCCGTCTAATGCGTCTCTTGTCGCCTACACGGCAGGGAAAAGCTTTTCCACTCTGTCTAGGAAGGAGAAAGTGTGCCAGCACAGCAAATGCCTCCCGGACTTTCCCTGCAATTCAGCAAGTGCTTTGCAGCTTGAAATTGGAAGGAAAGCCTCAGATTTAGCAGCCAGAGCTTCAGGAGGAGCAGCAGCGAGCACAGCATCGCTTTTGCAGCAGCTCCTTCCATGTGCATGTTTTTGGGAGTGGAAAGGCTTGCAGAGTGTTCAAGTAGCTTTTTCTCTCCGCTGGAAAGCTGCACGCTCAGTGCCAGTGTTCTGCAGCTTCTTTCTTCACGTTTCAGCAGCTAGCACGCTCTCCGTGTGCAGGAGAAGCGGCTGAGGCTTCCTTGCCGGAGACGAGGCACCTTCGCCGGCAGAGAGCCTCCGGCCGGCCGCGGTGCGCTCCGGAGCGGGGGCTTGTGCCGAAAGAGGCCGGGAACAGGCGCTTACCTTCGGACAGCTCCGGATGCCCGTCTAATGCGTCTCTTGTCGCCTACACGGCAGGGAAAAGCTTTTCCACTCTGTCTAGGAAGGAGAAAGTGTGCCAGCAGAGCAAATGCCTCCCGGACTTTCCCTGCAATTCAGCAAGTGCTTTGCAGCTTGAAATTGGAAGGAAAGCCTCAGATTTAGCAGCCAGAGCTTCAGGAGGAGCAGCAGCGAGCACAGCATCGCTTTTGCAGCAGCTCCTTCCATGTGCATGTTTTTGGGAGTGGAAAGGCTTGCAGAGTGTTCAAGTAGCTTTTTCTCTCCGCTGGAAAGCTGCACGCTCAGTGCCAGTGTTCTGCAGCTTCTTTCTTCACGTTTCAGCAGCTAGCACGCTCTCCGTGTGCAGGAGAAGCGGCTGAGGCTTCCTTGCCGGAGAAGCGGCACCTTCGCCGGCAGAGAGCCTCCGGCCGGCCGCGGTGCGCTCCGGAGCGGGGGCTTGTGCCGAAAGAGGCCGGGAACAGGCGCTTACCTTCGGACAGCTCCGGATGCCCGTCTAATGCGTCTCTTGTCGCCTACACGGCAGGGAAAAGCTTTTCCACTCTGTCTAGGAAGGAGAAAGTGTGCCAGCAGAGCAAATGCCTCCCGGACTTTCCCTGCAATTCAGCAAGTGCTTTGCAGCTTGAAATTGGAAGGAAAGCCTCAGATTTAGCAGCCAGAGCTTCAGGAGGAGCAGCAGCGAGCACAGCATCGCTTTTGCAGCAGCTCCTTCCATGTGCATGTTTTTGGGAGTGGAAAGGCTTGCAGAGTGTTCAAGTAGCTTTTTCTCTCCGCTGGAAAGCTGCACGCTCAGTGCCAGTGTTCTGCAGCTTCTTTCTTCACGTTTCAGCAGCTAGCACGCTCTCCGTGTGCAGGAGAAGCGGCTGAGGCTTCCTTGCCGGAGAAGCGGCACCTTCGCCGGCAGAGAGCCTCCGGCCGGCCGCGGTGCGCTCCGGAGCGGGGGCTTGTGCCGAAAGAGGCCGGGAACAGGCGCTTACCTTCGGACAGCTCCGGATGCCCGTCTAATGCGTCTCTTGTCGCCTACACGGCAGGGAAAAGCTTTTCCACTCTGTCTAGGAAGGAGAAAGTGTGCCAGCACAGCAAATGCCTCCCGGACTTTCCCTGCAATTCAGCAAGTGCTTTGCAGCTTGAAATTGGAAGGAAAGCCTCAGATTTAGCAGCCAGAGCTTCAGGAGGAGCAGCAGCGAGCACAGCATCGCTTTTGCAGCAGCTCCTTCCATGTGCGTGTTTTTGGGAGTGGAAAGGCTTGCAGAGTGTTCAAGTAGCTTTTTCTCTCCGCTGGAAAGCTGCACGCTCAGTGCCAGTGTTCTGCAGCTTCTTTCTTCACGTTTCAGCAGCTAGCACGCTCTCCGTGTGCAGGAGAAGCGGCTGAGGCTTCCTTGCCGGAGACGAGGCACCTTCGCCGGCAGAGAGCCTCCGGCCGGCCGCGGTGCGCTCCGGAGCGGGGGCTTGTGCCGAAAGAGGCCGGCAACAGGCGCTTACCTTCGGACAGCTCCGGATGCCCGTCTAATGCGTCTCTTGTCGCCTACACGGCAGGGAAAAGCTTTTCCACTCTGTCTAGGAAGGAGAAAGTGTGCCAGCACAGCAAATGCCTCCCGGACTTTCCCTGCAATTCAGCAAGTGCTTTGCAGCTTGAAATTGGAAGGAAAGCCTCAGATTTAGCAGCCAGAGCTTCAGGAGGAGCAGCAGCGAGCACAGCATCGCTTTTGCAGCAGCTCCTTCCATGTGCGTGTTTTTGGGAGTGGAAAGGCTTGCAGAGTGTTCAAGTAGCTTTTTCTCTCCGCTGGAAAGCTGCACGCTCAGTGCCAGTGTTCTGCAGCTTCTTTCTTCACGTTTCAGCAGCTAGCACGCTCTCCGTGTGCAGGAGAAGCGGCTGAGGCTTCCTTGCCGGAGACGAGGCACCTTCGCCGGCAGAGAGCCTCCGGCCGGCCGCGGTGCGCTCCGGAGCGGGGGCTTGTGCCGAAAGAGGCCGGCAACAGGCGCTTACCTTCGGACAGCTCCGGATGCCCGTCTAATGCGTCTCTTGTCGCCTACACGGCAGGGAAAAGCTTTTCCACTCTGTCTAGGAAGGAGAAAGTGTGCCAGCACAGCAAATGCCTCCCGGACTTTCCCTGCAATTCAGCAAGTGCTTTGCAGCTTGAAATTGGAAGGAAAGCCTCAGATTTAGCAGCCAGAGCTTCAGGAGGAGCAGCAGCGAGCACAGCATCGCTTTTGCAGCAGCTCCTTCCATGTGCATGTTTTTGGGAGTGGAAAGGCTTGCAGAGTGTTCAAGTAGCTTTTTCTCTCCGCTGGAAAGCTGCACGCTCAGTGCCAGTGTTCTGCAGCTTCTTTCTTCACGTTTCAGCAGCTAGCACGCTCTCCGTGTGCAGGAGAAGCGGCTGAGGCTTCCTTGCCGGAGACGAGGCACCTTCGCCGGCAGAGAGCCTCCGGCCGGCCGCGGTGCGCTCCGGAGCGGGGGCTTGTGCCGAAAGAGGCCGGGAACAGGCGCTTACCTTCGGACAGCTCCGGATGCCCGTCTAATGCGTCTCTTGTCGCCTACACGGCAGGGAAAAGCTTTTCCACTCTGTCTAGGAAGGAGAAAGTGTGCCAGCAGAGCAAATGCCTCCCGGACTTTCCCTGCAATTCAGCAAGTGCTTTGCAGCTTGAAATTGGAAGGAAAGCCTCAGATTTAGCAGCCAGAGCTTCAGGAGGAGCAGCAGCGAGCACAGCATCGCTTTTGCAGCAGCTCCTTCCATGTGCATGTTTTTGGGAGTGGAAAGGCTTGCAGAGTGTTCAAGTAGCTTTTTCTCTCCGCTGGAAAGCTGCACGCTCAGTGCCAGTGTTCTGCAGCTTCTTTCTTCACGTTTCAGCAGCTAGCACGCTCTCCGTGTGCAGGAGAAGCGGCTGAGGCTTCCTTGCCGGAGACGAGGCACCTTCGCCGGCAGAGAGCCTCCGGCCGGCCGCGGTGCGCTCCGGAGCGGGGGCTTGTGCCGAAAGAGGCCGGGAACAGGCGCTTACCTTCGGACAGCTCCGGATGCCCGTCTAATGCGTCTCTTGTCGCCTACACGGCAGGGAAAAGCTTTTCCACTCTGTCTAGGAAGGAGAAAGTGTGCCAGCACAGCAAATGCCTCCCGGACTTTCCCTGCAATTCAGCAAGTGCTTTGCAGCTTGAAATTGGAAGGAAAGCCTCAGATTTAGCAGCCAGAGCTTCAGGAGGAGCAGCAGCGAGCACAGCATCGCTTTTGCAGCAGCTCCTTCCATGTGCATGTTTTTGGGAGTGGAAAGGCTTGCAGAGTGTTCAAGTAGCTTTTTCTCTCCGCTGGAAAGCTGCACGCTCAGTGCCAGTGTTCTGCAGCTTCTTTCTTCACGTTTCAGCAGCTAGCACGCTCTCCGTGTGCAGGAGAAGCGGCTGAGGCTTCCTTGCCGGAGACGAGGCACCTTCGCCGGCAGAGAGCCTCCGGCCGGCCGCGGTGCGCTCCGGAGCGGGGGCTTGTGCCGAAAGAGGCCGGGAACAGGCGCTTACCTTCGGACAGCTCCGGATGCCCGTCTAATGCGTCTCTTGTCGCCTACACGGCAGGGAAAAGCTTTTCCACTCTGTCTAGGAAGGAGAAAGTGTGCCAGCAGAGCAAATGCCTCCCGGACTTTCCCTGCAATTCAGCAAGTGCTTTGCAGCTTGAAATTGGAAGGAAAGCCTCAGATTTAGCAGCCAGAGCTTCAGGAGGAGCAGCAGCGAGCACAGCATCGCTTTTGCAGCAGCTCCTTCCATGTGCATGTTTTTGGGAGTGGAAAGGCTTGCAGAGTGTTCAAGTAGCTTTTTCTCTCCGCTGGAAAGCTGCAGGCTCAGTGCCAGTGTTCTGCAGCTTCTTTCTTCACGTTTCAGCAGCTAGCACGCTCTCCGTGTGCAGGAGAAGCGGCTGAGGCTTCCTTGCCGGAGACGAGGCACCTTCGCCGGCAGAGAGCCTCCGGCCGGCCGCGGTGCGCTCCGGAGCGGGGGCTTGTGCCGAAAGAGGCCGGGAACAGGCGCTTACCTTCGGACAGCTCCGGATGCCCGTCTAATGCGTCTCTTGTCGCCTACACGGCAGGGAAAAGCTTTTCCACTCTGTCTAGGAAGGAGAAAGTGTGCCAGCAGAGCAAATGCCTCCCGGACTTTCCCTGCAATTCAGCAAGTGCTTTGCAGCTTGAAATTGGAAGGAAAGCCTCAGATTTAGCAGCCAGAGCTTCAGGAGGAGCAGCAGCGAGCACAGCATCGCTTTTGCAGCAGCTCCTTCCATGTGCATGTTTTTGGGAGTGGAAAGGCTTGCAGAGTGTTCAAGTAGCTTTTTCTCTCCGCTGGAAAGCTGCACGCTCAGTGCCAGTGTTCTGCAGCTTCTTTCTTCACGTTTCAGCAGCTAGCACGCTCTCCGTGTGCAGGAGAAGCGGCTGAGGCTTCCTTGCCGGAGACGAGGCACCTTCGCCGGCAGAGAGCCTCCGGCCGGCCGCGGTGCGCTCCGGAGCGGGGGCTTGTGCCGAAAGAGGCCGGGAACAGGCGCTTACCTTCGGACAGCTCCGGATGCCCGTCTAATGCGTCTCTTGTCGCCTACACGGCAGGGAAAAGCTTTTCCACTCTGTCTAGGAAGGAGAAAGTGTGCCAGCACAGCAAATGCCTCCCGGACTTTCCCTGCAATTCAGCAAGTGCTTTGCAGCTTGAAATTGGAAGGAAAGCCTCAGATTTAGCAGCCAGAGCTTCAGGAGGAGCAGCAGCGAGCACAGCATCGCTTTTGCAGCAGCTCCTTCCATGTGCATGTTTTTGGGAGTGGAAAGGCTTGCAGAGTGTTCAAGTAGCTTTTTCTCTCCGCTGGAAAGCTGCACGCTCAGTGCCAGTGTTCTGCAGCTTCTTTCTTCACGTTTCAGCAGCTAGCACGCTCTCCGTGTGCAGGAGAAGCGGCTGAGGCTTCCTTGCCGGAGAAGCGGCACCTTCGCCGGCAGAGAGCCTCCGGCCGGCCGCGGTGCGCTCCGGAGCGGGGGCTTGTGCCGAAAGAGGCCGGGAACAGGCGCTTACCTTCGGACAGCTCCGGATGCCCGTCTAATGCGTCTCTTGTCGCCTACACGGCAGGGAAAAGCTTTTCCACTCTGTCTAGGAAGGAGAAAGTGTGCCAGCAGAGCAAATGCCTCCCGGACTTTCCCTGCAATTCAGCAAGTGCTTTGCAGCTTGAAATTGGAAGGAAAGCCTCAGATTTAGCAGCCAGAGCTTCAGGAGGAGCAGCAGCGAGCACAGCATCGCTTTTGCAGCAGCTCCTTCCATGTGCATGTTTTTGGGAGTGGAAAGGCTTGCAGAGTGTTCAAGTAGCTTTTTCTCTCCGCTGGAAAGCTGCACGCTCAGTGCCAGTGTTCTGCAGCTTCTTTCTTCACGTTTCAGCAGCTAGCACGCTCTCCGTGTGCAGGAGAAGCGGCTGAGGCTTCCTTGCCGGAGACGAGGCACCTTCGCCGGCAGAGAGCCTCCGGCCGGCCGCGGTGCGCTCCGGAGCGGGGGCTTGTGCCGAAAGAGGCCGGGAACAGGCGCTTACCTTCGGACAGCTCCGGATGCCCGTCTAATGCGTCTCTTGTCGCCTACACGGCAGGGAAAAGCTTTTCCACTCTGTCTAGGAAGGAGAAAGTGTGCCAGCACAGCAAATGCCTCCCGGACTTTCCCTGCAATTCAGCAAGTGCTTTGCAGCTTGAAATTGGAAGGAAAGCCTCAGATTTAGCAGCCAGAGCTTCAGGAGGAGCAGCAGCGAGCACAGCATCGCTTTTGCAGCAGCTCCTTCCATGTGCATGTTTTTGGGAGTGGAAAGGCTTGCAGAGTGTTCAAGTAGCTTTTTCTCTCCGCTGGAAAGCTGCACGCTCAGTGCCAGTGTTCTGCAGCTTCTTTCTTCACGTTTCAGCAGCTAGCACGCTCTCCGTGTGCAGGAGAAGCGGCTGAGGCTTCCTTGCCGGAGACGAGGCACCTTCGCCGGCAGAGAGCCTCCGGCCGGCCGCGGTGCGCTCCGGAGCGGGGGCTTGTGCCGAAAGAGGCCGGGAACAGGCGCTTACCTTCGGACAGCTCCGGATGCCCGTCTAATGCGTCTCTTGTCGCCTACACGGCAGGGAAAAGCTTTTCCACTCTGTCTAGGAAGGAGAAAGTGTGCCAGCACAGCAAATGCCTCCCGGACTTTCCCTGCAATTCAGCAAGTGCTTTGCAGCTTGAAATTGGAAGGAAAGCCTCAGATTTAGCAGCCAGAGCTTCAGGAGGAGCAGCAGCGAGCACAGCATCGCTTTTGCAGCAGCTCCTTCCATGTGCATGTTTTTGGGAGTGGAAAGGCTTGCAGAGTGTTCAAGTAGCTTTTTCTCTCCGCTGGAAAGCTGCACGCTCAGTGCCAGTGTTCTGCAGCTTCTTTCTTCACGTTTCAGCAGCTAGCACGCTCTCCGTGTGCAGGAGAAGCGGCTGAGGCTTCCTTGCCGGAGACGAGGCACCTTCGCCGGCAGAGAGCCTCCGGCCGGCCGCGGTGCGCTCCGGAGCGGGGGCTTGTGCCGAAAGAGGCCGGGAACAGGCGCTTACCTTCGGACAGCTCCGGATGCCCGTCTAATGCGTCTCTTGTCGCCTACACGGCAGGGAAAAGCTTTTCCACTCTGTCTAGGAAGGAGAAAGTGTGCCAGCACAGCAAATGCCTCCCGGACTTTCCCTGCAATTCAGCAAGTGCTTTGCAGCTTGAAATTGGAAGGAAAGCCTCAGATTTAGCAGCCAGAGCTTCAGGAGGAGCAGCAGCGAGCACAGCATCGCTTTTGCAGCAGCTCCTTCCATGTGCATGTTTTTGGGAGTGGAAAGGCTTGCAGAGTGTTCAAGTAGCTTTTTCTCTCCGCTGGAAAGCTGCACGCTCAGTGCCAGTGTTCTGCAGCTTCTTTCTTCACGTTTCAGCAGCTAGCACGCTCTCCGTGTGCAGGAGAAGCGGCTGAGGCTTCCTTGCCGGAGACGAGGCACCTTCGCCGGCAGAGAGCCTCCGGCCGGCCGCGGTGCGTTCCGGAGCGGGGGCTTGTGCCGAAAGAGGCCGGGAACAGGCGCTTACCTTCGGACAGCTCCGGATGCCCGTCTAATGCGTCTCTTGTCGCCTACACGGCAGGGAAAAGCTTTTCCACTCTGTCTAGGAAGGAGAAAGTGTGCCAGCACAGCAAATGCCTCCCGGACTTTCCCTGCAATTCAGCAAGTGCTTTGCAGCTTGAAATTGGAAGGAAAGCCTCAGATTTAGCAGCCAGAGCTTCAGGAGGAGCAGCAGCGAGCACAGCATCGCTTTTGCAGCAGCTCCTTCCATGTGCATGTTTTTGGGAGTGGAAAGGCTTGCAGAGTGTTCAAGTAGCTTTTTCTCTCCGCTGGAAAGCTGCACGCTCAGTGCCAGTGTTCTGCAGCTTCTTTCTTCACGTTTCAGCAGCTAGCACGCTCTCCGTGTGCAGGAGAAGCGGCTGAGGCTTCCTTGCCGGAGAAGCGGCACCTTCGCCGGCAGAGAGCCTCCGGCCGGCCGCGGTGCGCTCCGGAGCGGGGGCTTGTGGCGAAAGAGGCCGGGAACAGGCGCTTACCTTCGGACAGCTCCGGATGCCCGTCTAATGCGTCTCTTGTCGCCTACACGGCAGGGAAAAGCTTTTCCACTCTGTCTAGGAAGGAGAAAGTGTGCCAGCACAGCAAATGCCTCCCGGACTTTCCCTGCAATTCAGCAAGTGCTTTGCAGCTTGAAATTGGAAGGAAAGCCTCAGATTTAGCAGCCAGAGCTTCAGGAGGAGCAGCAGCGAGCACAGCATCGCTTTTGCAGCAGCTCCTTCCATGTGCATGTTTTTGGGAGTGGAAAGGCTTGCAGAGTGTTCAAGTAGCTTTTTCTCTCCGCTGGAAAGCTGCACGCTCAGTGCCAGTGTTCTGCAGCTTCTTTCTTCACGTTTCAGCAGCTAGCACGCTCTCCGTGTGCAGGAGAAGCGGCTGAGGCTTCCTTGCCGGAGACGAGGCACCTTCGCCGGCAGAGAGCCTCCGGCCGGCCGCGGTGCGCTCCGGAGCGGGGGCTTGTGCCGAAAGAGGCCGGGAACAGGCGCTTACCTTCGGACAGCTCCGGATGCCCGTCTAATGCGTCTCTTGTCGCCTACACGGCAGGGAAAAGCTTTTCCACTCTGTCTAGGAAGGAGAAAGTGTGCCAGCAGAGCAAATGCCTCCCGGACTTTCCCTGCAATTCAGCAAGTGCTTTGCAGCTTGAAATTGGAAGGAAAGCCTCAGATTTAGCAGCCAGAGCTTCAGGAGGAGCAGCAGCGAGCACAGCATCGCTTTTGCAGCAGCTCCTTCCATGTGCATGTTTTTGGGAGTGGAAAGGCTTGCAGAGTGTTCAAGTAGCTTTTTCTCTCCGCTGGAAAGCTGCACGCTCAGTGCCAGTGTTCTGCAGCTTCTTTCTTCACGTTTCAGCAGCTAGCACGCTCTCCGTGTGCAGGAGAAGCGGCTGAGGCTTCCTTGCCGGAGACGAGGCACCTTCGCCGGCAGAGAGCCTCCGGCCGGCCGCGGTGCGCTCCGGAGCGGGGGCTTGTGCCGAAAGAGGCCGGGAACAGGCGCTTACCTTCGGACAGCTCCGGATGCCCGTCTAATGCGTCTCTTGTCGCCTACACGGCAGGGAAAAGCTTTTCCACTCTGTCTAGGAAGGAGAAAGTGTGCCAGCACAGCAAATGCCTCCCGGACTTTCCCTGCAATTCAGCAAGTGCTTTGCAGCTTGAAATTGGAAGGAAAGCCTCAGATTTAGCAGCCAGAGCTTCAGGAGGAGCAGCAGCGAGCACAGCATCGCTTTTGCAGCAGCTCCTTCCATGTGCATGTTTTTGGGAGTGGAAAGGCTTGCAGAGTGTTCAAGTAGCTTTTTCTCTCCGCTGGAAAGCTGCACGCTCAGTGCCAGTGTTCTGCAGCTTCTTTCTTCACGTTTCAGCAGCTAGCACGCTCTCCGTGTGCAGGAGAAGCGGCTGAGGCTTCCTTGCCGGAGACGAGGCACCTTCGCCGGCAGAGAGCCTCCGGCCGGCCGCGGTGCGCTCCGGAGCGGGGGCTTGTGCCGAAAGAGGCCGGGAACAGGCGCTTACCTTCGGACAGCTCCGGATGCCCGTCTAATGCGTCTCTTGTCGCCTACACGGCAGGGAAAAGCTTTTCCACTCTGTCTAGGAAGGAGAAAGTGTGCCAGCAGAGCAAATGCCTCCCGGACTTTCCCTGCAATTCAGCAAGTGCTTTGCAGCTTGAAATTGGAAGGAAAGCCTCAGATTTAGCAGCCAGAGCTTCAGGAGGAGCAGCAGCGAGCACAGCATCGCTTTTGCAGCAGCTCCTTCCATGTGCATGTTTTTGGGAGTGGAAAGGCTTGCAGAGTGTTCAAGTAGCTTTTTCTCTCCGCTGGAAAGCTGCACGCTCAGTGCCAGTGTTCTGCAGCTTCTTTCTTCACGTTTCAGCAGCTAGCACGCTCTCCGTGTGCAGGAGAAGCGGCTGAGGCTTCCTTGCCGGAGACGAGGCACCTTCGCCGGCAGAGAGCCTCCGGCCGGCCGCGGTGCGCTCCGGAGCGGGGGCTTGTGCCGAAAGAGGCCGGGAACAGGCGCTTACCTTCGGACAGCTCCGGATGCCCGTCTAATGCGTCTCTTGTCGCCTACACGGCAGGGAAAAGCTTTTCCACTCTGTCTAGGAAGGAGAAAGTGTGCCAGCACAGCAAATGCCTCCCGGACTTTCCCTGCAATTCAGCAAGTGCTTTGCAGCTTGAAATTGGAAGGAAAGCCTCAGATTTAGCAGCCAGAGCTTCAGGAGGAGCAGCAGCGAGCACAGCATCGCTTTTGCAGCAGCTCCTTCCATGTGCATGTTTTTGGGAGTGGAAAGGCTTGCAGAGTGTTCAAGTAGCTTTTTCTCTCCGCTGGAAAGCTGCACGCTCAGTGCCAGTGTTCTGCAGCTTCTTTCTTCACGTTTCAGCAGCTAGCACGCTCTCCGTGTGCAGGAGAAGCGGCTGAGGCTTCCTTGCCGGAGACGAGGCACCTTCGCCGGCAGAGAGCCTCCGGCCGGCCGCGGTGCGCTCCGGAGCGGGGGCTTGTGCCGAAAGAGGCCGGGAACAGGCGCTTACCTTCGGACAGCTCCGGATGCCCGTCTAATGCGTCTCTTGTCGCCTACACGGCAGGGAAAAGCTTTTCCACTCTGTCTAGGAAGGAGAAAGTGTGCCAGCACAGCAAATGCCTCCCGGACTTTCCCTGCAATTCAGCAAGTGCTTTGCAGCTTGAAATTGGAAGGAAAGCCTCAGATTTAGCAGCCAGAGCTTCAGGAGGAGCAGCAGCGAGCACAGCATCGCTTTTGCAGCAGCTCCTTCCATGTGCATGTTTTTGGGAGTGGAAAGGCTTGCAGAGTGTTCAAGTAGCTTTTTCTCTCCGCTGGAAAGCTGCACGCTCAGTGGCAGTGTTCTGCAGCTTCTTTCTTCACGTTTCAGCAGCTAGCACGCTCTCCGTGTGCAGGAGAAGCGGCTGAGGCTTCCTTGCCGGAGACGAGGCACCTTCGCCGGCAGAGAGCCTCCGGCCGGCCGCGGTGCGCTCCGGAGCGGGGGCTTGTGCCGAAAGAGGCCGGGAACAGGCGCTTACCTTCGGACAGCTCCGGATGCCCGTCTAATGCGTCTCTTGTCGCCTACACGGCAGGGAAAAGCTTTTCCACTCTGTCTAGGAAGGAGAAAGTGTGCCAGCACAGCAAATGCCTCCCGGACTTTCCCTGCAATTCAGCAAGTGCTTTGCAGCTTGAAATTGGAAGGAAAGCCTCAGATTTAGCAGCCAGAGCTTCAGGAGGAGCAGCAGCGAGCACAGCATCGCTTTTGCAGCAGCTCCTTCCATGTGCATGTTTTTGGGAGTGGAAAGGCTTGCAGAGTGTTCAAGTAGCTTTTTCTCTCCGCTGGAAAGCTGCACGCTCAGTGCCAGTGTTCTGCAGCTTCTTTCTTCACGTTTCAGCAGCTAGCACGCTCTCCGTGTGCAGGAGAAGCGGCTGAGGCTTCCTTGCCGGAGACGAGGCACCTTCGCCGGCAGAGAGCCTCCGGCCGGCCGCGGTGCGTTCCGGAGCGGGGGCTTGTGCCGAAAGAGGCCGGGAACAGGCGCTTACCTTCGGACAGCTCCGGATGCCCGTCTAATGCGTCTCTTGTCGCCTACACGGCAGGGAAAAGCTTTTCCACTCTGTCTAGGAAGGAGAAAGTGTGCCAGCAGAGCAAATGCCTCCCGGACTTTCCCTGCAATTCAGCAAGTGCTTTGCAGCTTGAAATTGGAAGGAAAGCCTCAGATTTAGCAGCCAGAGCTTCAGGAGGAGCAGCAGCGAGCACAGCATCGCTTTTGCAGCAGCTCCTTCCATGTGCATGTTTTTGGGAGTGGAAAGGCTTGCAGAGTGTTCAAGTAGCTTTTTCTCTCCGCTGGAAAGCTGCACGCTCAGTGCCAGTGTTCTGCAGCTTCTTTCTTCACGTTTCAGCAGCTAGCACGCTCTCCGTGTGCAGGAGAAGCGGCTGAGGCTTCCTTGCCGGAGAAGCGGCACCTTCGCCGGCAGAGAGCCTCCGGCCGGCCGCGGTGCGCTCCGGAGCGGGGGCTTGTGGCGAAAGAGGCCGGGAACAGGCGCTTACCTTCGGACAGCTCCGGATGCCCGTCTAATGCGTCTCTTGTCGCCTACACGGCAGGGAAAAGCTTTTCCACTCTGTCTAGGAAGGAGAAAGTGTGCCAGCACAGCAAATGCCTCCCGGACTTTCCCTGCAATTCAGCAAGTGCTTTGCAGCTTGAAATTGGAAGGAAAGCCTCAGATTTAGCAGCCAGAGCTTCAGGAGGAGCAGCAGCGAGCACAGCATCGCTTTTGCAGCAGCTCCTTCCATGTGCATGTTTTTGGGAGTGGAAAGGCTTGCAGAGTGTTCAAGTAGCTTTTTCTCTCCGCTGGAAAGCTGCACGCTCAGTGCCAGTGTTCTG
Organism: Fringilla coelebs; assembly: GCF_963513975.1. NCBI lineage: Eukaryota > Metazoa > Chordata > Aves > Passeriformes > Fringillidae > Fringilla > Fringilla coelebs. Next base: position 40,059 of record NW_028167184.1, on the reverse strand, counting down.
CAGCTTCTTTCTTCACGTTTCAGCAGCTAGCACGCTCTCCGTGTGCAGGAGAAGCGGCTGAGGCTTCCTTGCCGGAGACGAGGCACCTTCGCCGGCAGAGAGCCTCCGGCCGGCCGCGGTGCGCTCCGGAGCGGGGGCTTGTGCCGAAAGAGGCCGGGAACAGGCGCTTACCTTCGGACAGCTCCGGATGCCCGTCTAATGCGTCTCTTGTCGCCTACACGGCAGGGAAAAGCTTTTCCACTCTGTCTAGGAAGGAGAAAGTGTGCCAGCAGAGCAAATGCCTCCCGGACTTTCCCTGCAATTCAGCAAGTGCTTTGCAGCTTGAAATTGGAAGGAAAGCCTCAGATTTAGCAGCCAGAGCTTCAGGAGGAGCAGCAGCGAGCACAGCATCGCTTTTGCAGCAGCTCCTTCCATGTGCATGTTTTTGGGAGTGGAAAGGCTTGCAGAGTGTTCAAGTAGCTTTTTCTCTCCGCTGGAAAGCTGCACGCTCAGTGCCAGTGTTCTGCAGCTTCTTTCTTCACGTTTCAGCAGCTAGCACGCTCTCCGTGTGCAGGAGAAGCGGCTGAGGCTTCCTTGCCGGAGACGAGGCACCTTCGCCGGCAGAGAGCCTCCGGCCGGCCGCGGTGCGCTCCGGAGCGGGGGCTTGTGCCGAAAGAGGCCGGGAACAGGCGCTTACCTTCGGACAGCTCCGGATGCCCGTCTAATGCGTCTCTTGTCGCCTACACGGCAGGGAAAAGCTTTTCCACTCTGTCTAGGAAGGAGAAAGTGTGCCAGCACAGCAAATGCCTCCCGGACTTTCCCTGCAATTCAGCAAGTGCTTTGCAGCTTGAAATTGGAAGGAAAGCCTCAGATTTAGCAGCCAGAGCTTCAGGAGGAGCAGCAGCGAGCACAGCATCGCTTTTGCAGCAGCTCCTTCCATGTGCATGTTTTTGGGAGTGGAAAGGCTTGCAGAGTGTTCAAGTAGCTTTTTCTCTCCGCTGGAAAGCTGCACGCTCAGTGCCAGTGTTCTGCAGCTTCTTTCTTCACGTTTCAGCAGCTAGCACGCTCTCCGTGTGCAGGAGAAGCGGCTGAGGCTTCCTTGCCGGAGACGAGGCACCTTCGCCGGCAGAGAGCCTCCGGCCGGCCGCGGTGCGCTCCGGAGCGGGGGCTTGTGCCGAAAGAGGCCGGCAACAGGCGCTTACCTTCGGACAGCTCCGGATGCCCGTCTAATGCGTCTCTTGTCGCCTACACGGCAGGGAAAAGCTTTTCCACTCTGTCTAGGAAGGAGAAAGTGTGCCAGCACAGCAAATGCCTCCCGGACTTTCCCTGCAATTCAGCAAGTGCTTTGCAGCTTGAAATTGGAAGGAAAGCCTCAGATTTAGCAGCCAGAGCTTCAGGAGCAGCAGCAGCGAGCACAGCATCGCTTTTGCAGCAGCTCCTTCCATGTGCATGTTTTTGAAAGTGGAAAGGCTTGCAGAGTGTTCAAGTAGCTTTTTCTCTCCGCTGGAAAGCTGCACGCTCAGTGCCAGTGTTCTGCAGCTTCTTTCTTCACGTTTCAGCAGCTAGCACGCTCTCCGTGTGCAGGAGAAGCGGCTGAGGCTTCCTTGCCGGAGACGAGGCACCTTCGCCGGCAGAGAGCCTCCGGCCGGCCGCGGTGCGCTCCGGAGCGGGGGCTTGTGCCGAAAGAGGCCGGGAACAGGCGCTTACCTTCGGACAGCTCCGGATGCCCGTCTAATGCGTCTCTTGTCGCCTACACGGCAGGGAAAAGCTTTTCCACTCTGTCTAGGAAGGAGAAAGTGTGCCAGCACAGCAAATGCCTCCCGGACTTTCCCTGCAATTCAGCAAGTGCTTTGCAGCTTGAAATTGGAAGGAAAGCCTCCGATTTAGCAGCCAGAGCTTCAGGAGGAGCAGCAGCGAGCACAGCATCGCTTTTGCAGCAGCTCCTTCCATGTGCATGTTTTTGGGAGTGGAAAGGCTTGCAGAGTGTTCAAGTAGCTTTTTCTCTCCGCTGGAAAGCTGCACGCTCAGTGCCAGTGTTCTGCAGCTTCTTTCTTCACGTTTCAGCAGCTAGCACGCTCTCCGTGTGCAGGAGAAGCGGCTGAGGCTTCCTTGCCGGAGAAGCGGCACCTTCGCCGGCAGAGAGCCTCCGGCCGGCCGCGGTGCGCTCCGGAGCGGGGGCTTGTGCCGAAAGAGGCCGGGAACAGGCGCTTACCTTCGGACAGCTCCGGATGCCCGTCTAATGCGTCTCTTGTCGCCTACACGGCAGGGAAAAGCTTTTCCACTCTGTCTAGGAAGGAGAAAGTGTGCCAGCACAGCAAATGCCTCCCGGACTTTCCCTGCAATTCAGCAAGTGCTTTGCAGCTTGAAATTGGAAGGAAAGCCTCAGATTTAGCAGCCAGAGCTTCAGGAGGAGCAGCAGCGAGCACAGCATCGCTTTTGCAGCAGCTCCTTCCATGTGCATGTTTTTGGGAGTGGAAAGGCTTGCAGAGTGTTCAAGTAGCTTTTTCTCTCCGCTGGAAAGCTGCACGCTCAGTGCCAGTGTTCTGCAGCTTCTTTCTTCACGTTTCAGCAGCTAGCACGCTCTCCGTGTGCAGGAGAAGCGGCTGAGGCTTCCTTGCCGGAGACGAGGCACCTTCGCCGGCAGAGAGCCTCCGGCCGGCCGCGGTGCGCTCCGGAGCGGGGGCTTGTGCCGAAAGAGGCCGGGAACAGGCGCTTACCTTCGGACAGCTCCGGATGCCCGTCTAATGCGTCTCTTGTCGCCTACACGGCAGGGAAAAGCTTTTCCACTCTGTCTAGGAAGGAGAAAGTGTGCCAGCAGAGCAAATGCCTCCCGGACTTTCCCTGCAATTCAGCAAGTGCTTTGCAGCTTGAAATTGGAAGGAAAGCCTCAGATTTAGCAGCCAGAGCTTCAGGAGGAGCAGCAGCGAGCACAGCATCGCTTTTGCAGCAGCTCCTTCCATGTGCATGTTTTTGGGAGTGGAAAGGCTTGCAGAGTGTTCAAGTAGCTTTTTCTCTCCGCTGGAAAGCTGCACGCTCAGTGCCAGTGTTCTGCAGCTTCTTTCTTCACGTTTCAGCAGCTAGCACGCTCTCCGTGTGCAGGAGAAGCGGCTGAGGCTTCCTTGCCGGAGACGAGGCACCTTCGCCGGCAGAGAGCCTCCGGCCGGCCGCGGTGCGCTCCGGAGCGGGGGCTTGTGCCGAAAGAGGCCGGGAACAGGCGCTTACCTTCGGACAGCTCCGGATGCCCGTCTAATGCGTCTCTTGTCGCCTACACGGCAGGGAAAAGCTTTTCCACTCTGTCTAGGAAGGAGAAAGTGTGCCAGCAGAGCAAATGCCTCCCGGACTTTCCCTGCAATTCAGCAAGTGCTTTGCAGCTTGAAATTGGAAGGAAAGCCTCAGATTTAGCAGCCAGAGCTTCAGGAGGAGCAGCAGCGAGCACAGCATCGCTTTTGCAGCAGCTCCTTCCATGTGCATGTTTTTGGGAGTGGAAAGGCTTGCAGAGTGTTCAAGTAGCTTTTTCTCTCCGCTGGAAAGCTGCACGCTCAGTGCCAGTGTTCTGCAGCTTCTTTCTTCACGTTTCAGCAGCTAGCACGCTCTCCGTGTGCAGGAGAAGCGGCTGAGGCTTCCTTGCCGGAGAAGCGGCACCTTCGCCGGCAGAGAGCCTCCGGCCGGCCGCGGTGCGCTCCGGAGCGGGGGCTTGTGCCGAAAGAGGCCGGGAACAGGCGCTTACCTTCGGACAGCTCCGGATGCCCGTCTAATGCGTCTCTTGTCGCCTACACGGCAGGGAAAAGCTTTTCCACTCTGTCTAGGAAGGAGAAAGTGTGCCAGCACAGCAAATGCCTCCCGGACTTTCCCTGCAATTCAGCAAGTGCTTTGCAGCTTGAAATTGGAAGGAAAGCCTCAGATTTAGCAGCCAGAGCTTCAGGAGGAGCAGCAGCGAGCACAGCATCGCTTTTGCAGCAGCTCCTTCCATGTGCATGTTTTTGGGAGTGGAAAGGCTTGCAGAGTGTTCAAGTAGCTTTTTCTCTCCGCTGGAAAGCTGCACGCTCAGTGCCAGTGTTCTGCAGCTTCTTTCTTCACGTTTCAGCAGCTAGCACGCTCTCCGTGTGCAGGAGAAGCGGCTGAGGCTTCCTTGCCGGAGACGAGGCACCTTCGCCGGCAGAGAGCCTCCGGCCGGCCGCGGTGCGCTCCGGAGCGGGGGCTTGTGCCGAAAGAGGCCGGGAACAGGCGCTTACCTTCGGACAGCTCCGGATGCCCGTCTAATGCGTCTCTTGTCGCCTACACGGCAGGGAAAAGCTTTTCCACTCTGTCTAGGAAGGAGAAAGTGTGCCAGCACAGCAAATGCCTCCCGGACTTTCCCTGCAATTCAGCAAGTGCTTTGCAGCTTGAAATTGGAAGGAAAGCCTCAGATTTAGCAGCCAGAGCTTCAGGAGGAGCAGCAGCGAGCACAGCATCGCTTTTGCAGCAGCTCCTTCCATTTGCATGTTTTTGGGAGTGGAAAGGCTTGCAGAGTGTTCAAGTAGCTTTTTCTCTCCGCTGGAAAGCTGCACGCTCAGTGCCAGTGTTCTGCAGCTTCTTTCTTCACGTTTCAGCAGCTAGCACGCTCTCCGTGTGCAGGAGAAGCGGCTGAGGCTTCCTTGCCGGAGAAGCGGCACCTTCGCCGGCAGAGAGCCTCCGGCCGGCCGCGGTGCGCTCCGGAGCGGGGGCTTGTGCCGAAAGAGGCCGGGAACAGGCGCTTACCTTCGGACAGCTCCGGATGCCCGTCTAATGCGTCTCTTGTCGCCTACACGGCAGGGAAAAGCTTTTCCACTCTGTCTAGGAAGGAGAAAGTGTGCCAGCACAGCAAATGCCTCCCGGACTTTCCCTGCAATTCAGCAAGTGCTTTGCAGCTTGAAATTGGAAGGAAAGCCTCAGATTTAGCAGCCAGAGCTTCAGGAGGAGCAGCAGCGAGCACAGCATCGCTTTTGCAGCAGCTCCTTCCATGTGCATGTTTTTGGGAGTGGAAAGGCTTGCAGAGTGTTCAAGTAGCTTTTTCTCTCCGCTGGAAAGCTGCACGCTCAGTGCCAGTGTTCTGCAGCTTCTTTCTTCACGTTTCAGCAGCTAGCACGCTCTCCGTGTGCAGGAGAAGCGGCTGAGGCTTCCTTGCCGGAGACGAGGCACCTTCGCCGGCAGAGAGCCTCCGGCCGGCCGCGGTGCGCTCCGGAGCGGGGGCTTGTGCCGAAAGAGGCCGGCAACAGGCGCTTACCTTCGGACAGCTCCGGATGCCCGTCTAATGCGTCTCTTGTCGCCTACACGGCAGGGAAAAGCTTTTCCACTCTGTCTAGGAAGGAGAAAGTGTGCCAGCAGAGCAAATGCCTCCCGGACTTTCCCTGCAATTCAGCAAGTGCTTTGCAGCTTGAAATTGGAAGGAAAGCCTCAGATTTAGCAGCCAGAGCTTCAGGAGGAGCAGCAGCGAGCACAGCATCGCTTTTGCAGCAGCTCCTTCCATGTGCATGTTTTTGGGAGTGGAAAGGCTTGCAGAGTGTTCAAGTAGCTTTTTCTCTCCGCTGGAAAGCTGCACGCTCAGTGCCAGTGTTCTGCAGCTTCTTTCTTCACGTTTCAGCAGCTAGCACGCTCTCCGTGTGCAGGAGAAGCGGCTGAGGCTTCCTTGCCGGAGAAGCGGCACCTTCGCCGGCAGAGAGCCTCCGGCCGGCCGCGGTGCGCTCCGGAGCGGGGGCTTGTGCCGAAAGAGGCCGGGAACAGGCGCTTACCTTCGGACAGCTCCGGATGCCCGTCTAATGCGTCTCTTGTCGCCTACACGGCAGGGAAAAGCTTTTCCACTCTGTCTAGGAAGGAGAAAGTGTGCCAGCACAGCAAATGCCTCCCGGACTTTCCCTGCAATTCAGCAAGTGCTTTGCAGCTTGAAATTGGAAGGAAAGCCTCAGATTTAGCAGCCAGAGCTTCAGGAGGAGCAGCAGCGAGCACAGCATCGCTTTTGCAGCAGCTCCTTCCATGTGCATGTTTTTGGGAGTGGAAAGGCTTGCAGAGTGTTCAAGTAGCTTTTTCTCTCCGCTGGAAAGCTGCACGCTCAGTGCCAGTGTTCTGCAGCTTCTTTCTTCACGTTTCAGCAGCTAGCACGCTCTCCGTGTGCAGGAGAAGCGGCTGAGGCTTCCTTGCCGGAGAAGCGGCACCTTCGCCGGCAGAGAGCCTCCGGCCGGCCGCGGTGCGCTCCGGAGCGGGGGCTTGTGCCGAAAGAGGCCGGGAACAGGCGCTTACCTTCGGACAGCTCCGGATGCCCGTCTAATGCGTCTCTTGTCGCCTACACGGCAGGGAAAAGCTTTTCCACTCTGTCTAGGAAGGAGAAAGTGTGCCAGCACAGCAAATGCCTCCCGGACTTTCCCTGCAATTCAGCAAGTGCTTTGCAGCTTGAAATTGGAAGGAAAGCCTCAGATTTAGCAGCCAGAGCTTCAGGAGGAGCAGCAGCGAGCACAGCATCGCTTTTGCAGCAGCTCCTTCCATGTGCATGTTTTTGGGAGTGGAAAGGCTTGCAGAGTGTTCAAGTAGCTTTTTCTCTCCGCTGGAAAGCTGCACGCTCAGTGCCAGTGTTCTGCAGCTTCTTTCTTCACGTTTCAGCAGCTAGCACGCTCTCCGTGTGCAGGAGAAGCGGCTGAGGCTTCCTTGCCGGAGACGAGGCACCTTCGCCGGCAGAGAGCCTCCGGCCGGCCGCGGTGCGCTCCGGAGCGGGGGCTTGTGCCGAAAGAGGCCGGGAACAGGCGCTTACCTTCGGACAGCTCCGGATGCCCGTCTAATGCGTCTCTTGTCGCCTACACGGCAGGGAAAAGCTTTTCCACTCTGTCTAGGAAGGAGAAAGTGTGCCAGCAGAGCAAATGCCTCCCGGACTTTCCCTGCAATTCAGCAAGTGCTTTGCAGCTTGAAATTGGAAGGAAAGCCTCAGATTTAGCAGCCAGAGCTTCAGGAGGAGCAGCAGCGAGCACAGCATCGCTTTTGCAGCAGCTCCTTCCATGTGCATGTTTTTGGGAGTGGAAAGGCTTGCAGAGTGTTCAAGTAGCTTTTTCTCTCCGCTGGAAAGCTGCACGCTCAGTGCCAGTGTTCTGCAGCTTCTTTCTTCACGTTTCAGCAGCTAGCACGCTCTCCGTGTGCAGGAGAAGCGGCTGAGGCTTCCTTGCCGGAGAAGCGGCACCTTCGCCGGCAGAGAGCATCCTGCCGGCCGCGGTGCGCTCCGGAGCGGGGGCTTGTGGCGAAAGAGGCCGGGAACAGGCGCTTACCTTCGGACAGCTCCGGATGCCCGTCTAATGCGTCTCTTGTCGCCTACACGGCAGGGAAAAGCTTTTCCACTCTGTCTAGGAAGGAGAAAGTGTGCCAGCACAGCAAATGCCTCCCGGACTTTCCCTGCAATTCAGCAAGTGCTTTGCAGCTTGAAATTGGAAGGAAAGCCTCAGATTTAGCAGCCAGAGCTTCAGGAGCAGCAGCAGCGAGCACAGCATCGCTTTTGCAGCAGCTCCTTCCATGTGCATGTTTTTGGGAGTGGAAAGGCTTGCAGAGTGTTCAAGTAGCTTTTTCTCTCCGCTGGAAAGCTGCACGCTCAGTGCCAGTGTTCTGCAGCTTCTTTCTTCACGTTTCAGCAGCTAGCACGCTCTCCGTGTGCAGGAGAAGCGGCTGAGGCTTCCTTGCCGGAGACGAGGCACCTTCGCCGGCAGAGAGCCTCCGGCCGGCCGCGGTGCGCTCCGGAGCGGGGGCTTGTGCCGAAAGAGGCCGGGAACAGGCGCTTACCTTCGGACAGCTCCGGATGCCCGTCTAATGCGTCTCTTGTCGCCTACACGGCAGGGAAAAGCTTTTCCACTCTGTCTAGGAAGGAGAAAGTGTGCCAGCAGAGCAAATGCCTCCCGGACTTTCCCTGCAATTCAGCAAGTGCTTTGCAGCTTGAAATTGGAAGGAAAGCCTCAGATTTAGCAGCCAGAGCTTCAGGAGGAGCAGCAGCGAGCACAGCATCGCTTTTGCAGCAGCTCCTTCCATGTGCATGTTTTTGGGAGTGGAAAGGCTTGCAGAGTGTTCAAGTAGCTTTTTCTCTCCGCTGGAAAGCTGCACGCTCAGTGCCAGTGTTCTGCAGCTTCTTTCTTCACGTTTCAGCAGCTAGCACGCTCTCCGTGTGCAGGAGAAGCGGCTGAGGCTTCCTTGCCGGAGACGAGGCACCTTCGCCGGCAGAGAGCCTCCGGCCGGCCGCGGTGCGCTCCGGAGCGGGGGCTTGTGCCGAAAGAGGCCGGGAACAGGCGCTTACCTTCGGACAGCTCCGGATGCCCGTCTAATGCGTCTCTTGTCGCCTACACGGCAGGGAAAAGCTTTTCCACTCTGTCTAGGAAGGAGAAAGTGTGCCAGCAGAGCAAATGCCTCCCGGACTTTCCCTGCAATTCAGCAAGTGCTTTGCAGCTTGAAATTGGAAGGAAAGCCTCAGATTTAGCAGCCAGAGCTTCAGGAGGAGCAGCAGCGAGCACAGCATCGCTTTTGCAGCAGCTCCTTCCATGTGCATGTTTTTGGGAGTGGAAAGGCTTGCAGAGTGTTCAAGTAGCTTTTTCTCTCCGCTGGAAAGCTGCACGCTCAGTGCCAGTGTTCTGCAGCTTCTTTCTTCACGTTTCAGCAGCTAGCACGCTCTCCGTGTGCAGGAGAAGCGGCTGAGGCTTCCTTGCCGGAGACGAGGCACCTTCGCCGGCAGAGAGCCTCCGGCCGGCCGCGGTGCGCTCCGGAGCGGGGGCTTGTGCCGAAAGAGGCCGGGAACAGGCGCTTACCTTCGGACAGCTCCGGATGCCCGTCTAATGCGTCTCTTGTCGCCTACACGGCAGGGAAAAGCTTTTCCACTCTGTCTAGGAAGGAGAAAGTGTGCCAGCACAGCAAATGCCTCCCGGACTTTCCCTGCAATTCAGCAAGTGCTTTGCAGCTTGAAATTGGAAGGAAAGCCTCAGATTTAGCAGCCAGAGCTTCAGGAGCAGCAGCAGCGAGCACAGCATCGCTTTTGCAGCAGCTCCTTCCATGTGCATGTTTTTGGGAGTGGAAAGGCTTGCAGAGTGTTCAAGTAGCTTTTTCTCTCCGCTGGAAAGCTGCACGCTCAGTGCCAGTGTTCTGCAGCTTCTTTCTTCACGTTTCAGCAGCTAGCACGCTCTCCGTGTGCAGGAGAAGCGGCTGAGGCTTCCTTGCCGGAGAAGCGGCACCTTCGCCGGCAGAGAGCCTCCGGCCGGCCGCGGTGCGCTCCGGAGCGGGGGCTTGTGCCGAAAGAGGCCGGGAACAGGCGCTTACCTTCGGACAGCTCCGGATGCCCGTCTAATGCGTCTCTTGTCGCCTACACGGCAGGGAAAAGCTTTTCCACTCTGTCTAGGAAGGAGAAAGTGTGCCAGCACAGCAAATGCCTCCCGGACTTTCCCTGCAATTCAGCAAGTGCTTTGCAGCTTGAAATTGGAAGGAAAGCCTCAGATTTAGCAGCCAGAGCTTCAGGAGGAGCAGCAGCGAGCACAGCATCGCTTTTGCAGCAGCTCCTTCCATGTGCATGTTTTTGGGAGTGGAAAGGCTTGCAGAGTGTTCAAGTAGCTTTTTCTCTCCGCTGGAAAGCTGCACGCTCAGTGCCAGTGTTCTGCAGCTTCTTTCTTCACGTTTCAGCAGCTAGCACGCTCTCCGTGTGCAGGAGAAGCGGCTGAGGCTTCCTTGCCGGAGACGAGGCACCTTCGCCGGCAGAGAGCCTCCGGCCGGCCGCGGTGCGCTCCGGAGCGGGGGCTTGTGCCGAAAGAGGCCGGGAACAGGCGCTTACCTTCGGACAGCTCCGGATGCCCGTCTAATGCGTCTCTTGTCGCCTACACGGCAGGGAAAAGCTTTTCCACTCTGTCTAGGAAGGAGAAAGTGTGCCAGCACAGCAAATGCCTCCCGGACTTTCCCTGCAATTCAGCAAGTGCTTTGCAGCTTGAAATTGGAAGGAAAGCCTCAGATTTAGCAGCCAGAGCTTCAGGAGGAGCAGCAGCGAGCACAGCATCGCTTTTGCAGCAGCTCCTTCCATGTGCATGTTTTTGGGAGTGGAAAGGCTTGCAGAGTGTTCAAGTAGCTTTTTCTCTCCGCTGGAAAGCTGCACGCTCAGTGCCAGTGTTCTGCAGCTTCTTTCTTCACGTTTCAGCAGCTAGCACGCTCTCCGTGTGCAGGAGAAGCGGCTGAGGCTTCCTTGCCGGAGACGAGGCACCTTCGCCGGCAGAGAGCCTCCGGCCGGCCGCGGTGCGCTCCGGAGCGGGGGCTTGTGCCGAAAGAGGCCGGCAACAGGCGCTTACCTTCGGACAGCTCCGGATGCCCGTCTAATGCGTCTCTTGTCGCCTACACGGCAGGGAAAAGCTTTTCCACTCTGTCTAGGAAGGAGAAAGTGTGCCAGCACAGCAAATGCCTCCCGGACTTTCCCTGCAATTCAGCAAGTGCTTTGCAGCTTGAAATTGGAAGGAAAGCCTCAGATTTAGCAGCCAGAGCTTCAGGAGCAGCAGCAGCGAGCACAGCATCGCTTTTGCAGCAGCTCCTTCCATGTGCATGTTTTTGGGAGTGGAAAGGCTTGCAGAGTGTTCAAGTAGCTTTTTCTCTCCGCTGGAAAGCTGCACGCTCAGTGCCAGTGTTCTGCAGCTTCTTTCTTCACGTTTCAGCAGCTAGCACGCTCTCCGTGTGCAGGAGAAGCGGCTGAGGCTTCCTTGCCGGAGAAGCGGCACCTTCGCCGGCAGAGAGCCTCCGGCCGGCCGCGGTGCGCTCCGGAGCGGGGGCTTGTGCCGAAAGAGGCCGGGAACAGGCGCTTACCTTCGGACAGCTCCGGATGCCCGTCTAATGCGTCTCTTGTCGCCTACACGGCAGGGAAAAGCTTTTCCACTCTGTCTAGGAAGGAGAAAGTGTGCCAGCAGAGCAAATGCCTCCCGGACTTTCCCTGCAATTCAGCAAGTGCTTTGCAGCTTGAAATTGGAAGGAAAGCCTCAGATTTAGCAGCCAGAGCTTCAGGAGGAGCAGCAGCGAGCACAGCATCGCTTTTGCAGCAGCTCCTTCCATGTGCATGTTTTTGGGAGTGGAAAGGCTTGCAGAGTGTTCAAGTAGCTTTTTCTCTCCGCTGGAAAGCTGCACGCTCAGTGCCAGTGTTCTGCAGCTTCTTTCTTCACGTTTCAGCAGCTAGCACGCTCTCCGTGTGCAGGAGAAGCGGCTGAGGCTTCCTTGCCGGAGAAGCGGCACCTTCGCCGGCAGAGAGCCTCCGGCCGGCCGCGGTGCGCTCCGGAGCGGGGGCTTGTGCCGAAAGAGGCCGGGAACAGGCGCTTACCTTCGGACAGCTCCGGATGCCCGTCTAATGCGTCTCTTGTCGCCTACACGGCAGGGAAAAGCTTTTCCACTCTGTCTAGGAAGGAGAAAGTGTGCCAGCAGAGCAAATGCCTCCCGGACTTTCCCTGCAATTCAGCAAGTGCTTTGCAGCTTGAAATTGGAAGGAAAGCCTCAGATTTAGCAGCCAGAGCTTCAGGAGGAGCAGCAGCGAGCACAGCATCGCTTTTGCAGCAGCTCCTTCCATGTGCATGTTTTTGGGAGTGGAAAGGCTTGCAGAGTGTTCAAGTAGCTTTTTCTCTCCGCTGGAAAGCTGCACGCTCAGTGCCAGTGTTCTGCAGCTTCTTTCTTCACGTTTCAGCAGCTAGCACGCTCTCCGTGTGCAGGAGAAGCGGCTGAGGCTTCCTTGCCGGAGACGAGGCACCTTCGCCGGCAGAGAGCCTCCGGCCGGCCGCGGTGCGCTCCGGAGCGGGGGCTTGTGCCGAAAGAGGCCGGGAACAGGCGCTTACCTTCGGACAGCTCCGGATGCCCGTCTAATGCGTCTCTTGTCGCCTACACGGCAGGGAAAAGCTTTTCCACTCTGTCTAGGAAGGAGAAAGTGTGCCAGCAGAGCAAATGCCTCCCGGACTTTCCCTGCAATTCAGCAAGTGCTTTGCAGCTTGAAATTGGAAGGAAAGCCTCAGATTTAGCAGCCAGAGCTTCAGGAGGAGCAGCAGCGAGCACAGCATCGCTTTTGCAGCAGCTCCTTCCATGTGCATGTTTTTGGGAGTGGAAAGGCTTGCAGAGTGTTCAAGTAGCTTTTTCTCTCCGCTGGAAAGCTGCACGCTCAGTGCCAGTGTTCTGCAGCTTCTTTCTTCACGTTTCAGCAGCTAGCACGCTCTCCGTGTGCAGGAGAAGCGGCTGAGGCTTCCTTGCCGGAGAAGCGGCACCTTCGCCGGCAGAGAGCATCCTGCCAGCCGCGGTGCGCTCCGGAGCGGGGGCTTGTGGCGAAAGAGGCCGGGAACAGGCGCTTACCTTCGGACAGCTCCGGATGCCCGTCTAATGCGTCTCTTGTCGCCTACACGGCAGGGAAAAGCTTTTCCACTCTGTCTAGGAAGGAGAAAGTGTGCCAGCACAGCAAATGCCTCCCGGACTTTCCCTGCAATTCAGCAAGTGCTTTGCAGCTTGAAATTGGAAGGAAAGCCTCAGATTTAGCAGCCAGAGCTTCAGGAGCAGCAGCAGCGAGCACAGCATCGCTTTTGCAGCAGCTCCTTCCATGTGCATGTTTTTGGGAGTGGAAAGGCTTGCAGAGTGTTCAAGTAGCTTTTTCTCTCCGCTGGAAAGCTGCACGCTCAGTGCCAGTGTTCTGCAGCTTCTTTCTTCACGTTTCAGCAGCTAGCACGCTCTCCGTGTGCAGGAGAAGCGGCTGAGGCTTCCTTGCCGGAGACGAGGCACCTTCGCCGGCAGAGAGCCTCCGGCCGGCCGCGGTGCGCTCCGGAGCGGGGGCTTGTGCCGAAAGAGGCCGGGAACAGGCGCTTACCTTCGGACAGCTCCGGATGCCCGTCTAATGCGTCTCTTGTCGCCTACACGGCAGGGAAAAGCTTTTCCACTCTGTCTAGGAAGGAGAAAGTGTGCCAGCAGAGCAAATGCCTCCCGGACTTTCCCTGCAATTCAGCAAGTGCTTTGCAGCTTGAAATTGGAAGGAAAGCCTCAGATTTAGCAGCCAGAGCTTCAGGAGGAGCAGCAGCGAGCACAGCATCGCTTTTGCAGCAGCTCCTTCCATGTGCATGTTTTTGGGAGTGGAAAGGCTTGCAGAGTGTTCAAGTAGCTTTTTCTCTCCGCTGGAAAGCTGCACGCTCAGTGCCAGTGTTCTGCAGCTTCTTTCTTCACGTTTCAGCAGCTAGCACGCTCTCCGTGTGCAGGAGAAGCGGCTGAGGCTTCCTTGCCGGAGACGAGGCACCTTCGCCGGCAGAGAGCCTCCGGCCGGCCGCGGTGCGCTCCGGAGCGGGGGCTTGTGCCGAAAGAGGCCGGGAACAGGCGCTTACCTTCGGACAGCTCCGGATGCCCGTCTAATGCGTCTCTTGTCGCCTACACGGCAGGGAAAAGCTTTTCCACTCTGTCTAGGAAGGAGAAAGTGTGCCAGCAGAGCAAATGCCTCCCGGACTTTCCCTGCAATTCAGCAAGTGCTTTGCAGCTTGAAATTGGAAGGAAAGCCTCAGATTTAGCAGCCAGAGCTTCAGGAGGAGCAGCAGCGAGCACAGCATCGCTTTTGCAGCAGCTCCTTCCATGTGCATGTTTTTGGGAGTGGAAAGGCTTGCAGAGTGTTCAAGTAGCTTTTTCTCTCCGCTGGAAAGCTGCAGGCTCAGTGCCAGTGTTCTGCAGCTTCTTTCTTCACGTTTCAGCAGCTAGCACGCTCTCCGTGTGCAGGAGAAGCGGCTGAGGCTTCCTTGCCGGAGACGAGGCACCTTCGCCGGCAGAGAGCCTCCGGCCGGCCGCGGTGCGCTCCGGAGCGGGGGCTTGTGCCGAAAGAGGCCGGGAACAGGCGCTTACCTTCGGACAGCTCCGGATGCCCGTCTAATGCGTCTCTTGTCGCCTACACGGCAGGGAAAAGCTTTTCCACTCTGTCTAGGAAGGAGAAAGTGTGCCAGCACAGCAAATGCCTCCCGGACTTTCCCTGCAATTCAGCAAGTGCTTTGCAGCTTGAAATTGGAAGGAAAGCCTCAGATTTAGCAGCCAGAGCTTCAGGAGGAGCAGCAGCGAGCACAGCATCGCTTTTGCAGCAGCTCCTTCCATGTGCATGTTTTTGGGAGTGGAAAGGCTTGCAGAGTGTTCAAGTAGCTTTTTCTCTCCGCTGGAAAGCTGCACGCTCAGTGCCAGTGTTCTGCAGCTTCTTTCTTCACGTTTCAGCAGCTAGCACGCTCTCCGTGTGCAGGAGAAGCGGCTGAGGCTTCCTTGCCGGAGAAGCGGCACCTTCGCCGGCAGAGAGCCTCCGGCCGGCCGCGGTGCGCTCCGGAGCGGGGGCTTGTGCCGAAAGAGGCCGGGAACAGGCGCTTACCTTCGGACAGCTCCGGATGCCCGTCTAATGCGTCTCTTGTCGCCTACACGGCAGGGAAAAGCTTTTCCACTCTGTCTAGGAAGGAGAAAGTGTGCCAGCACAGCAAATGCCTCCCGGACTTTCCCTGCAATTCAGCAAGTGCTTTGCAGCTTGAAATTGGAAGGAAAGCCTCAGATTTAGCAGCCAGAGCTTCAGGAGGAGCAGCAGCGAGCACAGCATCGCTTTTGCAGCAGCTCCTTCCATGTGCATGTTTTTGGGAGTGGAAAGGCTTGCAGAGTGTTCAAGTAGCTTTTTCTCTCCGCTGGAAAGCTGCACGCTCAGTGCCAGTGTTCTGCAGCTTCTTTCTTCACGTTTCAGCAGCTAGCACGCTCTCCGTGTGCAGGAGAAGCGGCTGAGGCTTCCTTGCCGGAGAAGCGGCACCTTCGCCGGCAGAGAGCCTCCGGCCGGCCGCGGTGCGCTCCGGAGCGGGGGCTTGTGCCGAAAGAGGCCGGGAACAGGCGCTTACCTTCGGACAGCTCCGGATGCCCGTCTAATGCGTCTCTTGTCGCCTACACGGCAGGGAAAAGCTTTTCCACTCTGTCTAGGAAGGAGAAAGTGTGCCAGCACAGCAAATGCCTCCCGGACTTTCCCTGCAATTCAGCAAGTGCTTTGCAGCTTGAAATTGGAAGGAAAGCCTCAGATTTAGCAGCCAGAGCTTCAGGAGGAGCAGCAGCGAGCACAGCATCGCTTTTGCAGCAGCTCCTTCCATGTGCATGTTTTTGGGAGTGGAAAGGCTTGCAGAGTGTTCAAGTAGCTTTTTCTCTCCGCTGGAAAGCTGCACGCTCAGTGCCAGTGTTCTGCAGCTTCTTTCTTCACGTTTCAGCAGCTAGCACGCTCTCCGTGTGCAGGAGAAGCGGCTGAGGCTTCCTTGCCGGAGACGAGGCACCTTCGCCGGCAGAGAGCCTCCGGCCGGCCGCGGTGCGCTCCGGAGCGGGGGCTTGTGCCGAAAGAGGCCGGGAACAGGCGCTTACCTTCGGACAGCTCCGGATGCCCGTCTAATGCGTCTCTTGTCGCCTACACGGCAGGGAAAAGCTTTTCCACTCTGTCTAGGAAGGAGAAAGTGTGCCAGCACAGCAAATGCCTCCCGGACTTTCCCTGCAATTCAGCAAGTGCTTTGCAGCTTGAAATTGGAAGGAAAGCCTCAGATTTAGCAGCCAGAGCTTCAGGAGGAGCAGCAGCGAGCACAGCATCGCTTTTGCAGCAGCTCCTTCCATGTGCATGTTTTTGGGAGTGGAAAGGCTTGCAGAGTGTTCAAGTAGCTTTTTCTCTCCGCTGGAAAGCTGCACGCTCAGTGCCAGTGTTCTGCAGCTTCTTTCTTCACGTTTCAGCAGCTAGCACGCTCTCCGTGTGCAGGAGAAGCGGCTGAGGCTTCCTTGCCGGAGACGAGGCACCTTCGCCGGCAGAGAGCCTCCGGCCGGCCGCGGTGCGCTCCGGAGCGGGGGCTTGTGCCGAAAGAGGCCGGGAACAGGCGCTTACCTTCGGACAGCTCCGGATGCCCGTCTAATGCGTCTCTTGTCGCCTACACGGCAGGGAAAAGCTTTTCCACTCTGTCTAGGAAGGAGAAAGTGTGCCAGCACAGCAAATGCCTCCCGGACTTTCCCTGCAATTCAGCAAGTGCTTTGCAGCTTGAAATTGGAAGGAAAGCCTCAGATTTAGCAGCCAGAGCTTCAGGAGGAGCAGCAGCGAGCACAGCATCGCTTTTGCAGCAGCTCCTTCCATGTGCATGTTTTTGGGAGTGGAAAGGCTTGCAGAGTGTTCAAGTAGCTTTTTCTCTCCGCTGGAAAGCTGCACGCTCAGTGCCAGTGTTCTGCAGCTTCTTTCTTCACGTTTCAGCAGCTAGCACGCTCTCCGTGTGCAGGAGAAGCGGCTGAGGCTTCCTTGCCGGAGAAGCGGCACCTTCGCCGGCAGAGAGCATCCTGCCGGCCGCGGTGCGCTCCGGAGCGGGGGCTTGTGGCGAAAGAGGCCGGGAACAGGCGCTTACCTTCGGACAGCTCCGGATGCCCGTCTAATGCGTCTCTTGTCGCCTACACGGCAGGGAAAAGCTTTTCCACTCTGTCTAGGAAGGAGAAAGTGTGCCAGCAGAGCAAATGCCTCCCGGACTTTCCCTGCAATTCAGCAAGTGCTTTGCAGCTTGAAATTGGAAGGAAAGCCTCAGATTTAGCAGCCAGAGCTTCAGGAGCAGCAGCAGCGAGCACAGCATCGCTTTTGCAGCAGCTCCTTCCATGTGCATGTTTTTGGGAGTGGAAAGGCTTGCAGAGTGTTCAAGTAGCTTTTTCTCTCCGCTGGAAAGCTGCACGCTCAGTGCCAGTGTTCTGCAGCTTCTTTCTTCACGTTTCAGCAGCTAGCACGCTCTCCGTGTGCAGGAGAAGCGGCTGAGGCTTCCTTGCCGGAGACGAGGCACCTTCGCCGGCAGAGAGCCTCCGGCCGGCCGCGGTGCGCTCCGGAGCGGGGGCTTGTGCCGAAAGAGGCCGGCAACAGGCGCTTACCTTCGGACAGCTCCGGATGCCCGTCTAATGCGTCTCTTGTCGCCTACACGGCAGGGAAAAGCTTTTCCACTCTGTCTAGGAAGGAGAAAGTGTGCCAGCACAGCAAATGCCTCCCGGACTTTCCCTGCAATTCAGCAAGTGCTTTGCAGCTTGAAATTGGAAGGAAAGCCTCAGATTTAGCAGCCAGAGCTTCAGGAGGAGCAGCAGCGAGCACAGCATCGCTTTTGCAGCAGCTCCTTCCATGTGCATGTTTTTGGGAGTGGAAAGGCTTGCAGAGTGTTCAAGTAGCTTTTTCTCTCCGCTGGAAAGCTGCACGCTCAGTGCCAGTGTTCTGCAGCTTCTTTCTTCACGTTTCAGCAGCTAGCACGCTCTCCGTGTGCAGGAGAAGCGGCTGAGGCTTCCTTGCCGGAGACGAGGCACCTTCGCCGGCAGAGAGCCTCCGGCCGGCCGCGGTGCGCTCCGGAGCGGGGGCTTGTGCCGAAAGAGGCCGGGAACAGGCGCTTACCTTCGGACAGCTCCGGATGCCCGTCTAATGCGTCTCTTGTCGCCTACACGGCAGGGAAAAGCTTTTCCACTCTGTCTAGGAAGGAGAAAGTGTGCCAGCACAGCAAATGCCTCCCGGACTTTCCCTGCAATTCAGCAAGTGCTTTGCAGCTTGAAATTGGAAGGAAAGCCTCAGATTTAGCAGCCAGAGCTTCAGGAGGAGCAGCAGCGAGCACAGCATCGCTTTTGCAGCAGCTCCTTCCATGTGCATGTTTTTGGGAGTGGAAAGGCTTGCAGAGTGTTCAAGTAGCTTTTTCTCTCCGCTGGAAAGCTGCACGCTCAGTGCCAGTGTTCTGCAGCTTCTTTCTTCACGTTTCAGCAGCTAGCACGCTCTCCGTGTGCAGGAGAAGCGGCTGAGGCTTCCTTGCCGGAGACGAGGCACCTTCGCCGGCAGAGAGCCTCCGGCCGGCCGCGGTGCGCTCCGGAGCGGGGGCTTGTGCCGAAAGAGGCCGGGAACAGGCGCTTACCTTCGGACAGCTCCGGATGCCCGTCTAATGCGTCTCTTGTCGCCTACACGGCAGGGAAAAGCTTTTCCACTCTGTCTAGGAAGGAGAAAGTGTGCCAGCACAGCAAATGCCTCCCGGACTTTCCCTGCAATTCAGCAAGTGCTTTGCAGCTTGAAATTGGAAGGAAAGCCTCAGATTTAGCAGCCAGAGCTTCAGGAGGAGCAGCAGCGAGCACAGCATCGCTTTTGCAGCAGCTCCTTCCATGTGCATGTTTTTGGGAGTGGAAAGGCTTGCAGAGTGTTCAAGTAGCTTTTTCTCTCCGCTGGAAAGCTGCACGCTCAGTGCCAGTGTTCTGCAGCTTCTTTCTTCACGTTTCAGCAGCTAGCACGCTCTCCGTGTGCAGGAGAAGCGGCTGAGGCTTCCTTGCCGGAGAAGCGGCACCTTCGCCGGCAGAGAGCCTCCGGCCGGCCGCGGTGCGCTCCGGAGCGGGGGCTTGTGCCGAAAGAGGCCGGGAACAGGCGCTTACCTTCGGACAGCTCCGGATGCCCGTCTAATGCGTCTCTTGTCGCCTACACGGCAGGGAAAAGCTTTTCCACTCTGTCTAGGAAGGAGAAAGTGTGCCAGCACAGCAAATGCCTCCCGGACTTTCCCTGCAATTCAGCAAGTGCTTTGCAGCTTGAAATTGGAAGGAAAGCCTCAGATTTAGCAGCCAGAGCTTCAGGAGGAGCAGCAGCGAGCACAGCATCGCTTTTGCAGCAGCTCCTTCCATGTGCATGTTTTTGGGAGTGGAAAGGCTTGCAGAGTGTTCAAGTAGCTTTTTCTCTCCGCTGGAAAGCTGCACGCTCAGTGCCAGTGTTCTGCAGCTTCTTTCTTCACGTTTCAGCAGCTAGCACGCTCTCCGTGTGCAGGAGAAGCGGCTGAGGCTTCCTTGCCGGAGAAGCGGCACCTTCGCCGGCAGAGAGCCTCCGGCCGGCCGCGGTGCGCTCCGGAGCGGGGGCTTGTGCCGAAAGAGGCCGGGAACAGGCGCTTACCTTCGGACAGCTCCGGATGCCCGTCTAATGCGTCTCTTGTCGCCTACACGGCAGGGAAAAGCTTTTCCACTCTGTCTAGGAAGGAGAAAGTGTGCCAGCACAGCAAATGCCTCCCGGACTTTCCCTGCAATTCAGCAAGTGCTTTGCAGCTTGAAATTGGAAGGAAAGCCTCAGATTTAGCAGCCAGAGCTTCAGGAGGAGCAGCAGCGAGCACAGCATCGCTTTTGCAGCAGCTCCTTCCATGTGCATGTTTTTGGGAGTGGAAAGGCTTGCAGAGTGTTCAAGTAGCTTTTTCTCTCCGCTGGAAAGCTGCACGCTCAGTGCCAGTGTTCTGCAGCTTCTTTCTTCACGTTTCAGCAGCTAGCACGCTCTCCGTGTGCAGGAGAAGCGGCTGAGGCTTCCTTGCCGGAGAAGCGGCACCTTCGCCGGCAGAGAGCCTCCGGCCGGCCGCGGTGCGCTCCGGAGCGGGGGCTTGTGGCGAAAGAGGCCGGGAACAGGCGCTTACCTTCGGACAGCTCCGGATGCCCGTCTAATGCGTCTCTTGTCGCCTACACGGCAGGGAAAAGCTTTTCCACTCTGTCTAGGAAGGAGAAAGTGTGCCAGCACAGCAAATGCCTCCCGGACTTTCCCTGCAATTCAGCAAGTGCTTTGCAGCTTGAAATTGGAAGGAAAGCCTCAGATTTAGCAGCCAGAGCTTCAGGAGGAGCAGCAGCGAGCACAGCATCGCTTTTGCAGCAGCTCCTTCCATGTGCATGTTTTTGGGAGTGGAAAGGCTTGCAGAGTGTTCAAGTAGCTTTTTCTCTCCGCTGGAAAGCTGCACGCTCAGTGCCAGTGTTCTGCAGCTTCTTTCTTCACGTTTCAGCAGCTAGCACGCTCTCCGTGTGCAGGAGAAGCGGCTGAGGCTTCCTTGCCGGAGACGAGGCACCTTCGCCGGCAGAGAGCCTCCGGCCGGCCGCGGTGCGCTCCGGAGCGGGGGCTTGTGCCGAAAGAGGCCGGCAACAGGCGCTTACCTTCGGACAGCTCCGGATGCCCGTCTAATGCGTCTCTTGTCGCCTACACGGCAGGGAAAAGCTTTTCCACTCTGTCTAGGAAGGAGAAAGTGTGCCAGCACAGCAAATGCCTCCCGGACTTTCCCTGCAATTCAGCAAGTGCTTTGCAGCTTGAAATTGGAAGGAAAGCCTCAGATTTAGCAGCCAGAGCTTCAGGAGGAGCAGCAGCGAGCACAGCATCGCTTTTGCAGCAGCTCCTTCCATGTGCATGTTTTTGGGAGTGGAAAGGCTTGCAGAGTGTTCAAGTAGCTTTTTCTCTCCGCTGGAAAGCTGCACGCTCAGTGCCAGTGTTCTGCAGCTTCTTTCTTCACGTTTCAGCAGCTAGCACGCTCTCCGTGTGCAGGAGAAGCGGCTGAGGCTTCCTTGCCGGAGACGAGGCACCTTCGCCGGCAGAGAGCCTCCGGCCGGCCGCGGTGCGCTCCGGAGCGGGGGCTTGTGCCGAAAGAGGCCGGGAACAGGCGCTTACCTTCGGACAGCTCCGGATGCCCGTCTAATGCGTCTCTTGTCGCCTACACGGCAGGGAAAAGCTTTTCCACTCTGTCTAGGAAGGAGAAAGTGTGCCAGCACAGCAAATGCCTCCCGGACTTTCCCTGCAATTCAGCAAGTGCTTTGCAGCTTGAAATTGGAAGGAAAGCCTCAGATTTAGCAGCCAGAGCTTCAGGAGGAGCAGCAGCGAGCACAGCATCGCTTTTGCAGCAGCTCCTTCCATGTGCATGTTTTTGGGAGTGGAAAGGCTTGCAGAGTGTTCAAGTAGCTTTTTCTCTCCGCTGGAAAGCTGCACGCTCAGTGCCAGTGTTCTGCAGCTTCTTTCTTCACGTTTCAGCAGCTAGCACGCTCTCCGTGTGCAGGAGAAGCGGCTGAGGCTTCCTTGCCGGAGACGAGGCACCTTCGCCGGCAGAGAGCCTCCGGCCGGCCGCGGTGCGCTCCGGAGCGGGGGCTTGTGCCGAAAGAGGCCGGGAACAGGCGCTTACCTTCGGACAGCTCCGGATGCCCGTCTAATGCGTCTCTTGTCGCCTACACGGCAGGGAAAAGCTTTTCCACTCTGTCTAGGAAGGAGAAAGTGTGCCAGCACAGCAAATGCCTCCCGGACTTTCCCTGCAATTCAGCAAGTGCTTTGCAGCTTGAAATTGGAAGGAAAGCCTCAGATTTAGCAGCCAGAGCTTCAGGAGGAGCAGCAGCGAGCACAGCATCGCTTTTGCAGCAGCTCCTTCCATGTGCATGTTTTTGGGAGTGGAAAGGCTTGCAGAGTGTTCAAGTAGCTTTTTCTCTCCGCTGGAAAGCTGCACGCTCAGTGCCAGTGTTCTGCAGCTTCTTTCTTCACGTTTCAGCAGCTAGCACGCTCTCCGTGTGCAGGAGAAGCGGCTGAGGCTTCCTTGCCGGAGAAGCGGCACCTTCGCCGGCAGAGAGCCTCCGGCCGGCCGCGGTGCGCTCCGGAGCGGGGGCTTGTGCCGAAAGAGGCCGGGAACAGGCGCTTACCTTCGGACAGCTCCGGATGCCCGTCTAATGCGTCTCTTGTCGCCTACACGGCAGGGAAAAGCTTTTCCACTCTGTCTAGGAAGGAGAAAGTGTGCCAGCACAGCAAATGCCTCCCGGACTTTCCCTGCAATTCAGCAAGTGCTTTGCAGCTTGAAATTGGAAGGAAAGCCTCAGATTTAGCAGCCAGAGCTTCAGGAGGAGCAGCAGCGAGCACAGCATCGCTTTTGCAGCAGCTCCTTCCATGTGCATGTTTTTGGGAGTGGAAAGGCTTGCAGAGTGTTCAAGTAGCTTTTTCTCTCCGCTGGAAAGCTGCACGCTCAGTGCCAGTGTTCTGCAGCTTCTTTCTTCACGTTTCAGCAGCTAGCACGCTCTCCGTGTGCAGGAGAAGCGGCTGAGGCTTCCTTGCCGGAGAAGCGGCACCTTCGCCGGCAGAGAGCCTCCGGCCGGCCGCGGTGCGCTCCGGAGCGGGGGCTTGTGCCGAAAGAGGCCGGGAACAGGCGCTTACCTTCGGACAGCTCCGGATGCCCGTCTAATGCGTCTCTTGTCGCCTACACGGCAGGGAAAAGCTTTTCCACTCTGTCTAGGAAGGAGAAAGTGTGCCAGCACAGCAAATGCCTCCCGGACTTTCCCTGCAATTCAGCAAGTGCTTTGCAGCTTGAAATTGGAAGGAAAGCCTCAGATTTAGCAGCCAGAGCTTCAGGAGGAGCAGCAGCGAGCACAGCATCGCTTTTGCAGCAGCTCCTTCCATGTGCATGTTTTTGGGAGTGGAAAGGCTTGCAGAGTGTTCAAGTAGCTTTTTCTCTCCGCTGGAAAGCTGCACGCTCAGTGCCAGTGTTCTGCAGCTTCTTTCTTCACGTTTCAGCAGCTAGCACGCTCTCCGTGTGCAGGAGAAGCGGCTGAGGCTTCCTTGCCGGAGAAGCGGCACCTTCGCCGGCAGAGAGCCTCCGGCCGGCCGCGGTGCGCTCCGGAGCGGGGGCTTGTGCCGAAAGAGGCCGGGAACAGGCGCTTACCTTCGGACAGCTCCGGATGCCCGTCTAATGCGTCTCTTGTCGCCTACACGGCAGGGAAAAGCTTTTCCACTCTGTCTAGGAAGGAGAAAGTGTGCCAGCACAGCAAATGCCTCCCGGACTTTCCCTGCAATTCAGCAAGTGCTTTGCAGCTTGAAATTGGAAGGAAAGCCTCAGATTTAGCAGCCAGAGCTTCAGGAGGAGCAGCAGCGAGCACAGCATCGCTTTTGCAGCAGCTCCTTCCATGTGCATGTTTTTGGGAGTGGAAAGGCTTGCAGAGTGTTCAAGTAGCTTTTTCTCTCCGCTGGAAAGCTGCACGCTCAGTGCCAGTGTTCTGCAGCTTCTTTCTTCACGTTTCAGCAGCTAGCACGCTCTCCGTGTGCAGGAGAAGCGGCTGAGGCTTCCTTGCCGGAGACGAGGCACCTTCGCCGGCAGAGAGCCTCCGGCCGGCCGCGGTGCGCTCCGGAGCGGGGGCTTGTGCCGAAAGAGGCCGGGAACAGGCGCTTACCTTCGGACAGCTCCGGATGCCCGTCTAATGCGTCTCTTGTCGCCTACACGGCAGGGAAAAGCTTTTCCACTCTGTCTAGGAAGGAGAAAGTGTGCCAGCAGAGCAAATGCCTCCCGGACTTTCCCTGCAATTCAGCAAGTGCTTTGCAGCTTGAAATTGGAAGGAAAGCCTCAGATTTAGCAGCCAGAGCTTCAGGAGGAGCAGCAGCGAGCACAGCATCGCTTTTGCAGCAGCTCCTTCCATTTGCATGTTTTTGGGAGTGGAAAGGCTTGCAGAGTGTTCAAGTAGCTTTTTCTCTCCGCTGGAAAGCTGCACGCTCAGTGCCAGTGTTCTGCAGCTTCTTTCTTCACGTTTCAGCAGCTAGCACGCTCTCCGTGTGCAGGAGAAGCGGCTGAGGCTTCCTTGCCGGAGACGAGGCACCTTCGCCGGCAGAGAGCCTCCGGCCGGCCGCGGTGCGCTCCGGAGCGGGGGCTTGTGCCGAAAGAGGCCGGGAACAGGCGCTTACCTTCGGACAGCTCCGGATGCCCGTCTAATGCGTCTCTTGTCGCCTACACGGCAGGGAAAAGCTTTTCCACTCTGTCTAGGAAGGAGAAAGTGTGCCAGCAGAGCAAATGCCTCCCGGACTTTCCCTGCAATTCAGCAAGTGCTTTGCAGCTTGAAATTGGAAGGAAAGCCTCAGATTTAGCAGCCAGAGCTTCAGGAGGAGCAGCAGCGAGCACAGCATCGCTTTTGCAGCAGCTCCTTCCATGTGCATGTTTTTGGGAGTGGAAAGGCTTGCAGAGTGTTCAAGTAGCTTTTTCTCTCCGCTGGAAAGCTGCAGGCTCAGTGCCAGTGTTCTGCAGCTTCTTTCTTCACGTTTCAGCAGCTAGCACGCTCTCCGTGTGCAGGAGAAGCGGCTGAGGCTTCCTTGCCGGAGAAGCGGCACCTTCGCCGGCAGAGAGCCTCCGGCCGGCCGCGGTGCGCTCCGGAGCGGGGGCTTGTGCCGAAAGAGGCCGGGAACAGGCGCTTACCTTCGGACAGCTCCGGATGCCCGTCTAATGCGTCTCTTGTCGCCTACACGGCAGGGAAAAGCTTTTCCACTCTGTCTAGGAAGGAGAAAGTGTGCCAGCAGAGCAAATGCCTCCCGGACTTTCCCTGCAATTCAGCAAGTGCTTTGCAGCTTGAAATTGGAAGGAAAGCCTCAGATTTAGCAGCCAGAGCTTCAGGAGGAGCAGCAGCGAGCACAGCATCGCTTTTGCAGCAGCTCCTTCCATGTGCATGTTTTTGGGAGTGGAAAGGCTTGCAGAGTGTTCAAGTAGCTTTTTCTCTCCGCTGGAAAGCTGCACGCTCAGTGCCAGTGTTCTGCAGCTTCTTTCTTCACGTTTCAGCAGCTAGCACGCTCTCCGTGTGCAGGAGAAGCGGCTGAGGCTTCCTTGCCGGAGACGAGGCACCTTCGCCGGCAGAGAGCCTCCGGCCGGCCGCGGTGCGCTCCGGAGCGGGGGCTTGTGCCGAAAGAGGCCGGGAACAGGCGCTTACCTTCGGACAGCTCCGGATGCCCGTCTAATGCGTCTCTTGTCGCCTACACGGCAGGGAAAAGCTTTTCCACTCTGTCTAGGAAGGAGAAAGTGTGCCAGCACAGCAAATGCCTCCCGGACTTTCCCTGCAATTCAGCAAGTGCTTTGCAGCTTGAAATTGGAAGGAAAGCCTCAGATTTAGCAGCCAGAGCTTCAGGAGGAGCAGCAGCGAGCACAGCATCGCTTTTGCAGCAGCTCCTTCCATTTGCATGTTTTTGGGAGTGGAAAGGCTTGCAGAGTGTTCAAGTAGCTTTTTCTCTCCGCTGGAAAGCTGCACGCTCAGTGCCAGTGTTCTGCAGCTTCTTTCTTCACGTTTCAGCAGCTAGCACGCTCTCCGTGTGCAGGAGAAGCGGCTGAGGCTTCCTTGCCGGAGAAGCGGCACCTTCGCCGGCAGAGAGCCTCCGGCCGGCCGCGGTGCGCTCCGGAGCGGGGGCTTGTGCCGAAAGAGGCCGGGAACAGGCGCTTACCTTCGGACAGCTCCGGATGCCCGTCTAATGCGTCTCTTGTCGCCTACACGGCAGGGAAAAGCTTTTCCACTCTGTCTAGGAAGGAGAAAGTGTGCCAGCAGAGCAAATGCCTCCCGGACTTTCCCTGCAATTCAGCAAGTGCTTTGCAGCTTGAAATTGGAAGGAAAGCCTCAGATTTAGCAGCCAGAGCTTCAGGAGGAGCAGCAGCGAGCACAGCATCGCTTTTGCAGCAGCTCCTTCCATGTGCATGTTTTTGGGAGTGGAAAGGCTTGCAGAGTGTTCAAGTAGCTTTTTCTCTCCGCTGGAAAGCTGCACGCTCAGTGCCAGTGTTCTGCAGCTTCTTTCTTCACGTTTCAGCAGCTAGCACGCTCTCCGTGTGCAGGAGAAGCGGCTGAGGCTTCCTTGCCGGAGACGAGGCACCTTCGCCGGCAGAGAGCCTCCGGCCGGCCGCGGTGCGCTCCGGAGCGGGGGCTTGTGCCGAAAGAGGCCGGCAACAGGCGCTTACCTTCGGACAGCTCCGGATGCCCGTCTAATGCGTCTCTTGTCGCCTACACGGCAGGGAAAAGCTTTTCCACTCTGTCTAGGAAGGAGAAAGTGTGCCAGCACAGCAAATGCCTCCCGGACTTTCCCTGCAATTCAGCAAGTGCTTTGCAGCTTGAAATTGGAAGGAAAGCCTCAGATTTAGCAGCCAGAGCTTCAGGAGGAGCAGCAGCGAGCACAGCATCGCTTTTGCAGCAGCTCCTTCCATGTGCATGTTTTTGGGAGTGGAAAGGCTTGCAGAGTGTTCAAGTAGCTTTTTCTCTCCGCTGGAAAGCTGCACGCTCAGTGCCAGTGTTCTGCAGCTTCTTTCTTCACGTTTCAGCAGCTAGCACGCTCTCCGTGTGCAGGAGAAGCGGCTGAGGCTTCCTTGCCGGAGAAGCGGCACCTTCGCCGGCAGAGAGCATCCTGCCGGCCGCGGTGCGCTCCGGAGCGGGGGCTTGTGGCGAAAGAGGCCGGGAACAGGCGCTTACCTTCGGACAGCTCCGGATGCCCGTCTAATGCGTCTCTTGTCGCCTACACGGCAGGGAAAAGCTTTTCCACTCTGTCTAGGAAGGAGAAAGTGTGCCAGCACAGCAAATGCCTCCCGGACTTTCCCTGCAATTCAGCAAGTGCTTTGCAGCTTGAAATTGGAAGGAAAGCCTCAGATTTAGCAGCCAGAGCTTCAGGAGCAGCAGCAGCGAGCACAGCATCGCTTTTGCAGCAGCTCCTTCCATGTGCATGTTTTTGGGAGTGGAAAGGCTTGCAGAGTGTTCAAGTAGCTTTTTCTCTCCGCTGGAAAGCTGCACGCTCAGTGCCAGTGTTCTGCAGCTTCTTTCTTCACGTTTCAGCAGCTAGCACGCTCTCCGTGTGCAGGAGAAGCGGCTGAGGCTTCCTTGCCGGAGACGAGGCACCTTCGCCGGCAGAGAGCCTCCGGCCGGCCGCGGTGCGCTCCGGAGCGGGGGCTTGTGCCGAAAGAGGCCGGGAACAGGCGCTTACCTTCGGACAGCTCCGGATGCCCGTCTAATGCGTCTCTTGTCGCCTACACGGCAGGGAAAAGCTTTTCCACTCTGTCTAGGAAGGAGAAAGTGTGCCAGCACAGCAAATGCCTCCCGGACTTTCCCTGCAATTCAGCAAGTGCTTTGCAGCTTGAAATTGGAAGGAAAGCCTCAGATTTAGCAGCCAGAGCTTCAGGAGGAGCAGCAGCGAGCACAGCATCGCTTTTGCAGCAGCTCCTTCCATGTGCATGTTTTTGGGAGTGGAAAGGCTTGCAGAGTGTTCAAGTAGCTTTTTCTCTCCGCTGGAAAGCTGCACGCTCAGTGCCAGTGTTCTGCAGCTTCTTTCTTCACGTTTCAGCAGCTAGCACGCTCTCCGTGTGCAGGAGAAGCGGCTGAGGCTTCCTTGCCGGAGACGAGGCACCTTCGCCGGCAGAGAGCCTCCGGCCGGCCGCGGTGCGCTCCGGAGCGGGGGCTTGTGCCGAAAGAGGCCGGGAACAGGCGCTTACCTTCGGACAGCTCCGGATGCCCGTCTAATGCGTCTCTTGTCGCCTACACGGCAGGGAAAAGCTTTTCCACTCTGTCTAGGAAGGAGAAAGTGTGCCAGCAGAGCAAATGCCTCCCGGACTTTCCCTGCAATTCAGCAAGTGCTTTGCAGCTTGAAATTGGAAGGAAAGCCTCAGATTTAGCAGCCAGAGCTTCAGGAGGAGCAGCAGCGAGCACAGCATCGCTTTTGCAGCAGCTCCTTCCATGTGCATGTTTTTGGGAGTGGAAAGGCTTGCAGAGTGTTCAAGTAGCTTTTTCTCTCCGCTGGAAAGCTGCACGCTCAGTGCCAGTGTTCTGCAGCTTCTTTCTTCACGTTTCAGCAGCTAGCACGCTCTCCGTGTGCAGGAGAAGCGGCTGAGGCTTCCTTGCCGGAGACGAGGCACCTTCGCCGGCAGAGAGCCTCCGGCCGGCCGCGGTGCGCTCCGGAGCGGGGGCTTGTGCCGAAAGAGGCCGGGAACAGGCGCTTACCTTCGGACAGCTCCGGATGCCCGTCTAATGCGTCTCTTGTCGCCTACACGGCAGGGAAAAGCTTTTCCACTCTGTCTAGGAAGGAGAAAGTGTGCCAGCACAGCAAATGCCTCCCGGACTTTCCCTGCAATTCAGCAAGTGCTTTGCAGCTTGAAATTGGAAGGAAAGCCTCAGATTTAGCAGCTAGAGCTTCAGGAGCAGCAGCAGCGAGCACAGCATCGCTTTTGCAGCAGCTCCTTCCATGTGCATGTTTTTGGGAGTGGAAAGGCTTGCAGAGTGTTCAAGTAGCTTTTTCTCTCCGCTGGAAAGCTGCACGCTCAGTGCCAGTGTTCTGCAGCTTCTTTCTTCACGTTTCAGCAGCTAGCACGCTCTCCGTGTGCAGGAGAAGCGGCTGAGGCTTCCTTGCCGGAGAAGCGGCACCTTCGCCGGCAGAGAGCCTCCGGCCGGCCGCGGTGCGCTCCGGAGCGGGGGCTTGTGCCGAAAGAGGCCGGGAACAGGCGCTTACCTTCGGACAGCTCCGGATGCCCGTCTAATGCGTCTCTTGTCGCCTACACGGCAGGGAAAAGCTTTTCCACTCTGTCTAGGAAGGAGAAAGTGTGCCAGCACAGCAAATGCCTCCCGGACTTTCCCTGCAATTCAGCAAGTGCTTTGCAGCTTGAAATTGGAAGGAAAGCCTCAGATTTAGCAGCCAGAGCTTCAGGAGGAGCAGCAGCGAGCACAGCATCGCTTTTGCAGCAGCTCCTTCCATGTGCATGTTTTTGGGAGTGGAAAGGCTTGCAGAGTGTTCAAGTAGCTTTTTCTCTCCGCTGGAAAGCTGCACGCTCAGTGCCAGTGTTCTGCAGCTTCTTTCTTCACGTTTCAGCAGCTAGCACGCTCTCCCTGTGCAGGAGAAGCGGCTGAGGCTTCCTTGCCGGAGAAGCGGCACCTTCGCCGGCAGAGAGCCTCCGGCCGGCCGCGGTGCGCTCCGGAGCGGGGGCTTGTGCCGAAAGAGGCCGGGAACAGGCGCTTACCTTCGGACAGCTCCGGATGCCCGTCTAATGCGTCTCTTGTCGCCTACACGGCAGGGAAAAGCTTTTCCACTCTGTCTAGGAAGGAGAAAGTGTGCCAGCACAGCAAATGCCTCCCGGACTTTCCCTGCAATTCAGCAAGTGCTTTGCAGCTTGAAATTGGAAGGAAAGCCTCAGATTTAGCAGCCAGAGCTTCAGGAGGAGCAGCAGCGAGCACAGCATCGCTTTTGCAGCAGCTCCTTCCATGTGCATGTTTTTGGGAGTGGAAAGGCTTGCAGAGTGTTCAAGTAGCTTTTTCTCTCCGCTGGAAAGCTGCACGCTCAGTGCCAGTGTTCTGCAGCTTCTTTCTTCACGTTTCAGCAGCTAGCACGCTCTCCGTGTGCAGGAGAAGCGGCTGAGGCTTCCTTGCCGGAGACGAGGCACCTTCGCCGGCAGAGAGCCTCCGGCCGGCCGCGGTGCGCTCCGGAGCGGGGGCTTGTGCCGAAAGAGGCCGGGAACAGGCGCTTACCTTCGGACAGCTCCGGATGCCCGTCTAATGCGTCTCTTGTCGCCTACACGGCAGGGAAAAGCTTTTCCACTCTGTCTAGGAAGGAGAAAGTGTGCCAGCAGAGCAAATGCCTCCCGGACTTTCCCTGCAATTCAGCAAGTGCTTTGCAGCTTGAAATTGGAAGGAAAGCCTCAGATTTAGCAGCCAGAGCTTCAGGAGGAGCAGCAGCGAGCACAGCATCGCTTTTGCAGCAGCTCCTTCCATGTGCATGTTTTTGGGAGTGGAAAGGCTTGCAGAGTGTTCAAGTAGCTTTTTCTCTCCGCTGGAAAGCTGCACGCTCAGTGCCAGTGTTCTGCAGCTTCTTTCTTCACGTTTCAGCAGCTAGCACGCTCTCCGTGTGCAGGAGAAGCGGCTGAGGCTTCCTTGCCGGAGACGAGGCACCTTCGCCGGCAGAGAGCCTCCGGCCGGCCGCGGTGCGCTCCGGAGCGGGGGCTTGTGCCGAAAGAGGCCGGGAACAGGCGCTTACCTTCGGACAGCTCCGGATGCCCGTCTAATGCGTCTCTTGTCGCCTACACGGCAGGGAAAAGCTTTTCCACTCTGTCTAGGAAGGAGAAAGTGTGCCAGCACAGCAAATGCCTCCCGGACTTTCCCTGCAATTCAGCAAGTGCTTTGCAGCTTGAAATTGGAAGGAAAGCCTCAGATTTAGCAGCCAGAGCTTCAGGAGGAGCAGCAGCGAGCACAGCATCGCTTTTGCAGCAGCTCCTTCCATGTGCATGTTTTTGGGAGTGGAAAGGCTTGCAGAGTGTTCAAGTAGCTTTTTCTCTCCGCTGGAAAGCTGCACGCTCAGTGCCAGTGTTCTGCAGCTTCTTTCTTCACGTTTCAGCAGCTAGCACGCTCTCCGTGTGCAGGAGAAGCGGCTGAGGCTTCCTTGCCGGAGAAGCGGCACCTTCGCCGGCAGAGAGCATCCTGCCGGCCGCGGTGCGCTCCGGAGCGGGGGCTTGTGGCGAAAGAGGCCGGGAACAGGCGCTTACCTTCGGACAGCTCCGGATGCCCGTCTAATGCGTCTCTTGTCGCCTACACGGCAGGGAAAAGCTTTTCCACTCTGTCTAGGAAGGAGAAAGTGTGCCAGCACAGCAAATGCCTCCCGGACTTTCCCTGCAATTCAGCAAGTGCTTTGCAGCTTGAAATTGGAAGGAAAGCCTCAGATTTAGCAGCCAGAGCTTCAGGAGCAGCAGCAGCGAGCACAGCATCGCTTTTGCAGCAGCTCCTTCCATGTGCATGTTTTTGGGAGTGGAAAGGCTTGCAGAGTGTTCAAGTAGCTTTTTCTCTCCGCTGGAAAGCTGCACGCTCAGTGCCAGTGTTCTGCAGCTTCTTTCTTCACGTTTCAGCAGCTAGCACGCTCTCCGTGTGCAGGAGAAGCGGCTGAGGCTTCCTTGCCGGAGACGAGGCACCTTCGCCGGCAGAGAGCCTCCGGCCGGCCGCGGTGCGCTCCGGAGCGGGGGCTTGTGCCGAAAGAGGCCGGCAACAGGCGCTTACCTTCGGACAGCTCCGGATGCCCGTCTAATGCGTCTCTTGTCGCCTACACGGCAGGGAAAAGCTTTTCCACTCTGTCTAGGAAGGAGAAAGTGTGCCAGCACAGCAAATGCCTCCCGGACTTTCCCTGCAATTCAGCAAGTGCTTTGCAGCTTGAAATTGGAAGGAAAGCCTCAGATTTAGCAGCCAGAGCTTCAGGAGGAGCAGCAGCGAGCACAGCATCGCTTTTGCAGCAGCTCCTTCCATGTGCATGTTTTTGGGAGTGGAAAGGCTTGCAGAGTGTTCAAGTAGCTTTTTCTCTCCGCTGGAAAGCTGCACGCTCAGTGCCAGTGTTCTGCAGCTTCTTTCTTCACGTTTCAGCAGCTAGCACGCTCTCCGTGTGCAGGAGAAGCGGCTGAGGCTTCCTTGCCGGAGACGAGGCACCTTCGCCGGCAGAGAGCCTCCGGCCGGCCGCGGTGCGCTCCGGAGCGGGGGCTTGTGCCGAAAGAGGCCGGGAACAGGCGCTTTACCTTCGGACAGCTCCGGATGCCCGTCTAATGCGTCTCTTGTCGCCTACACGGCAGGGAAAAGCTTTTCCACTCTGTCTAGGAAGGAGAAAGTGTGCCAGCACAGCAAATGCCTCCCGGACTTTCCCTGCAATTCAGCAAGTGCTTTGCAGCTTGAAATTGGAAGGAAAGCCTCAGATTTAGCAGCCAGAGCTTCAGGAGGAGCAGCAGCGAGCACAGCATCGCTTTTGCAGCAGCTCCTTCCATGTGCATGTTTTTGGGAGTGGAAAGGCTTGCAGAGTGTTCAAGTAGCTTTTTCTCTCCGCTGGAAAGCTGCACGCTCAGTGCCAGTGTTCTGCAGCTTCTTTCTTCACGTTTCAGCAGCTAGCACGCTCTCCGTGTGCAGGAGAAGCGGCTGAGGCTTCCTTGCCGGAGACGAGGCACCTTCGCCGGCAGAGAGCCTCCGGCCGGCCGCGGTGCGCTCCGGAGCGGGGGCTTGTGCCGAAAGAGGCCGGGAACAGGCGCTTACCTTCGGACAGCTCCGGATGCCCGTCTAATGCGTCTCTTGTCGCCTACACGGCAGGGAAAAGCTTTTCCACTCTGTCTAGGAAGGAGAAAGTGTGCCAGCACAGCAAATGCCTCCCGGACTTTCCCTGCAATTCAGCAAGTGCTTTGCAGCTTGAAATTGGAAGGAAAGCCTCAGATTTAGCAGCCAGAGCTTCAGGAGGAGCAGCAGCGAGCACAGCATCGCTTTTGCAGCAGCTCCTTCCATGTGCATGTTTTTGGGAGTGGAAAGGCTTGCAGAGTGTTCAAGTAGCTTTTTCTCTCCGCTGGAAAGCTGCACGCTCAGTGCCAGTGTTCTGCAGCTTCTTTCTTCACGTTTCAGCAGCTAGCACGCTCTCCGTGTGCAGGAGAAGCGGCTGAGGCTTCCTTGCCGGAGAAGCGGCACCTTCGCCGGCAGAGAGCCTCCGGCCGGCCGCGGTGCGCTCCGGAGCGGGGGCTTGTGCCGAAAGAGGCCGGGAACAGGCGCTTACCTTCGGACAGCTCCGGATGCCCGTCTAATGCGTCTCTTGTCGCCTACACGGCAGGGAAAAGCTTTTCCACTCTGTCTAGGAAGGAGAAAGTGTGCCAGCACAGCAAATGCCTCCCGGACTTTCCCTGCAATTCAGCAAGTGCTTTGCAGCTTGAAATTGGAAGGAAAGCCTCAGATTTAGCAGCCAGAGCTTCAGGAGGAGCAGCAGCGAGCACAGCATCGCTTTTGCAGCAGCTCCTTCCATGTGCATGTTTTTGGGAGTGGAAAGGCTTGCAGAGTGTTCAAGTAGCTTTTTCTCTCCGCTGGAAAGCTGCACGCTCAGTGCCAGTGTTCTGCAGCTTCTTTCTTCACGTTTCAGCAGCTAGCACGCTCTCCGTGTGCAGGAGAAGCGGCTGAGGCTTCCTTGCCGGAGAAGCGGCACCTTCGCCGGCAGAGAGCCTCCGGCCGGCCGCGGTGCGCTCCGGAGCGGGGGCTTGTGCCGAAAGAGGCCGGGAACAGGCGCTTACCTTCGGACAGCTCCGGATGCCCGTCTAATGCGTCTCTTGTCGCCTACACGGCAGGGAAAAGCTTTTCCACTCTGTCTAGGAAGGAGAAAGTGTGCCAGCACAGCAAATGCCTCCCGGACTTTCCCTGCAATTCAGCAAGTGCTTTGCAGCTTGAAATTGGAAGGAAAGCCTCAGATTTAGCAGCCAGAGCTTCAGGAGGAGCAGCAGCGAGCACAGCATCGCTTTTGCAGCAGCTCCTTCCATGTGCATGTTTTTGGGAGTGGAAAGGCTTGCAGAGTGTTCAAGTAGCTTTTTCTCTCCGCTGGAAAGCTGCACGCTCAGTGCCAGTGTTCTGCAGCTTCTTTCTTCACGTTTCAGCAGCTAGCACGCTCTCCGTGTGCAGGAGAAGCGGCTGAGGCTTCCTTGCCGGAGACGAGGCACCTTCGCCGGCAGAGAGCCTCCGGCCGGCCGCGGTGCGCTCCGGAGCGGGGGCTTGTGCCGAAAGAGGCCGGGAACAGGCGCTTACCTTCGGACAGCTCCGGATGCCCGTCTAATGCGTCTCTTGTCGCCTACACGGCAGGGAAAAGCTTTTCCACTCTGTCTAGGAAGGAGAAAGTGTGCCAGCAGAGCAAATGCCTCCCGGACTTTCCCTGCAATTCAGCAAGTGCTTTGCAGCTTGAAATTGGAAGGAAAGCCTCAGATTTAGCAGCCAGAGCTTCAGGAGGAGCAGCAGCGAGCACAGCATCGCTTTTGCAGCAGCTCCTTCCATGTGCATGTTTTTGGGAGTGGAAAGGCTTGCAGAGTGTTCAAGTAGCTTTTTCTCTCCGCTGGAAAGCTGCACGCTCAGTGCCAGTGTTCTGCAGCTTCTTTCTTCACGTTTCAGCAGCTAGCACGCTCTCCGTGTGCAGGAGAAGCGGCTGAGGCTTCCTTGCCGGAGACGAGGCACCTTCGCCGGCAGAGAGCCTCCGGCCGGCCGCGGTGCGCTCCGGAGCGGGGGCTTGTGCCGAAAGAGGCCGGGAACAGGCGCTTACCTTCGGACAGCTCCGGATGCCCGTCTAATGCGTCTCTTGTCGCCTACACGGCAGGGAAAAGCTTTTCCACTCTGTCTAGGAAGGAGAAAGTGTGCCAGCAGAGCAAATGCCTCCCGGACTTTCCCTGCAATTCAGCAAGTGCTTTGCAGCTTGAAATTGGAAGGAAAGCCTCAGATTTAGCAGCCAGAGCTTCAGGAGGAGCAGCAGCGAGCACAGCATCGCTTTTGCAGCAGCTCCTTCCATGTGCATGTTTTTGGGAGTGGAAAGGCTTGCAGAGTGTTCAAGTAGCTTTTTCTCTCCGCTGGAAAGCTGCACGCTCAGTGCCAGTGTTCTGCAGCTTCTTTCTTCACGTTTCAGCAGCTAGCACGCTCTCCGTGTGCAGGAGAAGCGGCTGAGGCTTCCTTGCCGGAGACGAGGCACCTTCGCCGGCAGAGAGCCTCCGGCCGGCCGCGGTGCGTTCCGGAGCGGGGGCTTGTGCCGAAAGAGGCCGGGAACAGGCGCTTACCTTCGGACAGCTCCGGATGCCCGTCTAATGCGTCTCTTGTCGCCTACACGGCAGGGAAAAGCTTTTCCACTCTGTCTAGGAAGGAGAAAGTGTGCCAGCAGAGCAAATGCCTCCCGGACTTTCCCTGCAATTCAGCAAGTGCTTTGCAGCTTGAAATTGGAAGGAAAGCCTCAGATTTAGCAGCCAGAGCTTCAGGAGGAGCAGCAGCGAGCACAGCATCGCTTTTGCAGCAGCTCCTTCCATGTGCATGTTTTTGGGAGTGGAAAGGCTTGCAGAGTGTTCAAGTAGCTTTTTCTCTCCGCTGGAAAGCTGCACGCTCAGTGCCAGTGTTCTGCAGCTTCTTTCTTCACGTTTCAGCAGCTAGCACGCTCTCCGTGTGCAGGAGAAGCGGCTGAGGCTTCCTTGCCGGAGAAGCGGCACCTTCGCCGGCAGAGAGCCTCTGGCCGGCCGCGGTGCGCTCCGGAGGGGGGGCTTGTGCCGAAAGAGGCCGGGAACAGGCGCTTACCTTCGGACAGCTCCGGATGCCCGTCTAATGCGTCTCTTGTCGCCTACACGGCAGGGAAAAGCTTTTCCACTCTGTCTAGGAAGGAGAAAGTGTGCCAGCAGAGCAAATGCCTCCCGGACTTTCCCTGCAATTCAGCAAGTGCTTTGCAGCTTGAAATTGGAAGGAAAGCCTCAGATTTAGCAGCCAGAGCTTCAGGAGGAGCAGCAGCGAGCACAGCATCGCTTTTGCAGCAGCTCCTTCCATGTGCATGTTTTTGGGAGTGGAAAGGCTTGCAGAGTGTTCAAGTAGCTTTTTCTCTCCGCTGGAAAGCTGCAGGCTCAGTGCCAGTGTTCTGCAGCTTCTTTCTTCACGTTTCAGCAGCTAGCACGCTCTCCGTGTGCAGGAGAAGCGGCTGAGGCTTCCTTGCCGGAGACGAGGCACCTTCGCCGGCAGAGAGCCTCCGGCCGGCCGCGGTGCGCTCCGGAGCGGGGGCTTGTGCCGAAAGAGGCCGGGAACAGGCGCTTACCTTCGGACAGCTCCGGATGCCCGTCTAATGCGTCTCTTGTCGCCTACACGGCAGGGAAAAGCTTTTCCACTCTGTCTAGGAAGGAGAAAGTGTGCCAGCAGAGCAAATGCCTCCCGGACTTTCCCTGCAATTCAGCAAGTGCTTTGCAGCTTGAAATTGGAAGGAAAGCCTCAGATTTAGCAGCCAGAGCTTCAGGAGGAGCAGCAGCGAGCACAGCATCGCTTTTGCAGCAGCTCCTTCCATGTGCATGTTTTTGGGAGTGGAAAGGCTTGCAGAGTGTTCAAGTAGCTTTTTCTCTCCGCTGGAAAGCTGCACGCTCAGTGCCAGTGTTCTGCAGCTTCTTTCTTCACGTTTCAGCAGCTAGCACGCTCTCCGTGTGCAGGAGAAGCGGCTGAGGCTTCCTTGCCGGAGAAGCGGCACCTTCGCCGGCAGAGAGCCTCCGGCCGGCCGCGGTGCGCTCCGGAGCGGGGGCTTGTGCCGAAAGAGGCCGGGAACAGGCGCTTACCTTCGGACAGCTCCGGATGCCCGTCTAATGCGTCTCTTGTCGCCTACACGGCAGGGAAAAGCTTTTCCACTCTGTCTAGGAAGGAGAAAGTGTGCCAGCAGAGCAAATGCCTCCCGGACTTTCCCTGCAATTCAGCAAGTGCTTTGCAGCTTGAAATTGGAAGGAAAGCCTCAGATTTAGCAGCCAGAGCTTCAGGAGGAGCAGCAGCGAGCACAGCATCGCTTTTGCAGCAGCTCCTTCCATGTGCATGTTTTTGGGAGTGGAAAGGCTTGCAGAGTGTTCAAGTAGCTTTTTCTCTCCGCTGGAAAGCTGCACGCTCAGTGCCAGTGTTCTGCAGCTTCTTTCTTCACGTTTCAGCAGCTAGCACGCTCTCCGTGTGCAGGAGAAGCGGCTGAGGCTTCCTTGCCGGAGACGAGGCACCTTCGCCGGCAGAGAGCCTCCGGCCGGCCGCGGTGCGCTCCGGAGCGGGGGCTTGTGCCGAAAGAGGCCGGCAACAGGCGCTTACCTTCGGACAGCTCCGGATGCCCGTCTAATGCGTCTCTTGTCGCCTACACGGCAGGGAAAAGCTTTTCCACTCTGTCTAGGAAGGAGAAAGTGTGCCAGCACAGCAAATGCCTCCCGGACTTTCCCTGCAATTCAGCAAGTGCTTTGCAGCTTGAAATTGGAAGGAAAGCCTCAGATTTAGCAGCCAGAGCTTCAGGAGGAGCAGCAGCGAGCACAGCATCGCTTTTGCAGCAGCTCCTTCCATGTGCATGTTTTTGGGAGTGGAAAGGCTTGCAGAGTGTTCAAGTAGCTTTTTCTCTCCGCTGGAAAGCTGCACGCTCAGTGCCAGTGTTCTGCAGCTTCTTTCTTCACGTTTCAGCAGCTAGCACGCTCTCCGTGTGCAGGAGAAGCGGCTGAGGCTTCCTTGCCGGAGACGAGGCACCTTCGCCGGCAGAGCCTCCGGCCGGCCGCGGTGCGCTCCGGAGCGGGGGCTTGTGCCGAAAGAGGCCGGGAACAGGCGCTTACCTTCGGACAGCTCCGGATGCCCGTCTAATGCGTCTCTTGTCGCCTACACGGCAGGGAAAAGCTTTTCCACTCTGTCTAGGAAGGAGAAAGTGTGCCAGCACAGCAAATGCCTCCCGGACTTTCCCTGCAATTCAGCAAGTGCTTTGCAGCTTGAAATTGGAAGGAAAGCCTCAGATTTAGCAGCCAGAGCTTCAGGAGGAGCAGCAGCGAGCACAGCATCGCTTTTGCAGCAGCTCCTTCCATGTGCATGTTTTTGGGAGTGGAAAGGCTTGCAGAGTGTTCAAGTAGCTTTTTCTCTCCGCTGGAAAGCTGCACGCTCAGTGCCAGTGTTCTGCAGCTTCTTTCTTCACGTTTCAGCAGCTAGCACGCTCTCCGTGTGCAGGAGAAGCGGCTGAGGCTTCCTTGCCGGAGAAGCGGCACCTTCGCCGGCAGAGAGCATCCTGCCGGCCGCGGTGCGCTCCGGAGCGGGGGCTTGTGCCGAAAGAGGCCGGGAACAGGCGCTTACCTTCGGACAGCTCCGGATGCCCGTCTAATGCGTCTCTTGTCGCCTACACGGCAGGGAAAAGCTTTTCCACTCTGTCTAGGAAGGAGAAAGTGTGCCAGCACAGCAAATGCCTCCCGGACTTTCCCTGCAATTCAGCAAGTGCTTTGCAGCTTGAAATTGGAAGGAAAGCCTCAGATTTAGCAGCCAGAGCTTCAGGAGGAGCAGCAGCGAGCACAGCATCGCTTTTGCAGCAGCTCCTTCCATGTGCATGTTTTTGGGAGTGGAAAGGCTTGCAGAGTGTTCAAGTAGCTTTTTCTCTCCGCTGGAAAGCTGCACGCTCAGTGCCAGTGTTCTGCAGCTTCTTTCTTCACGTTTCAGCAGCTAGCACGCTCTCCGTGTGCAGGAGAAGCGGCTGAGGCTTCCTTGCCGGAGACGAGGCACCTTCGCCGGCAGAGAGCCTCCGGCCGGCCGCGGTGCGCTCCGGAGCGGGGGCTTGTGCCGAAAGAGGCCGGCAACAGGCGCTTACCTTCGGACAGCTCCGGATGCCCGTCTAATGCGTCTCTTGTCGCCTACACGGCAGGGAAAAGCTTTTCCACTCTGTCTAGGAAGGAGAAAGTGTGCCAGCACAGCAAATGCCTCCCGGACTTTCCCTGCAATTCAGCAAGTGCTTTGCAGCTTGAAATTGGAAGGAAAGCCTCAGATTTAGCAGCCAGAGCTTCAGGAGGAGCAGCAGCGAGCACAGCATCGCTTTTGCAGCAGCTCCTTCCATGTGCATGTTTTTGGGAGTGGAAAGGCTTGCAGAGTGTTCAAGTAGCTTTTTCTCTCCGCTGGAAAGCTGCACGCTCAGTGCCAGTGTTCTGCAGCTTCTTTCTTCACGTTTCAGCAGCTAGCACGCTCTCCGTGTGCAGGAGAAGCGGCTGAGGCTTCCTTGCCGGAGACGAGGCACCTTCGCCGGCAGAGAGCCTCCGGCCGGCCGCGGTGCGCTCCGGAGCGGGGGCTTGTGCCGAAAGAGGCCGGGAACAGGCGCTTACCTTCGGACAGCTCCGGATGCCCGTCTAATGCGTCTCTTGTCGCCTACACGGCAGGGAAAAGCTTTTCCACTCTGTCTAGGAAGGAGAAAGTGTGCCAGCACAGCAAATGCCTCCCGGACTTTCCCTGCAATTCAGCAAGTGCTTTGCAGCTTGAAATTGGAAGGAAAGCCTCAGATTTAGCAGCCAGAGCTTCAGGAGGAGCAGCAGCGAGCACAGCATCGCTTTTGCAGCAGCTCCTTCCATGTGCATGTTTTTGGGAGTGGAAAGGCTTGCAGAGTGTTCAAGTAGCTTTTTCTCTCCGCTGGAAAGCTGCACGCTCAGTGCCAGTGTTCTGCAGCTTCTTTCTTCACGTTTCAGCAGCTAGCACGCTCTCCGTGTGCAGGAGAAGCGGCTGAGGCTTCCTTGCCGGAGACGAGGCACCTTCGCCGGCAGAGAGCCTCCGGCCGGCCGCGGTGCGCTCCGGAGCGGGGGCTTGTGCCGAAAGAGGCCGGGAACAGGCGCTTACCTTCGGACAGCTCCGGATGCCCGTCTAATGCGTCTCTTGTCGCCTACACGGCAGGGAAAAGCTTTTCCACTCTGTCTAGGAAGGAGAAAGTGTGCCAGCAGAGCAAATGCATCCCGGACTTTCCCTGCAATTCAGCAAGTGCTTTGCAGCTTGAAATTTGGAAGGAAAGCCTCAGATTTAGCAGCCAGAGCTTCAGGAGGAGCAGCAGCGAGCACAGCATCGCTTTTGCAGCAGCTCCTTCCATGTGCATGTTTTTGGGAGTGGAAAGGCTTGCAGAGTGTTCAAGTAGCTTTTTCTCTCCGCTGGAAAGCTGCAGGCTCAGTGCCAGTGTTCTGCAGCTTCTTTCTTCACGTTTCAGCAGCTAGCACGCTCTCCGTGTGCAGGAGAAGCGGCTGAGGCTTCCTTGCCGGAGAAGCGGCACCTTCGCCGGCAGAGAGCATCCTGCCGGCCGCGGTGCGCTCCGGAGCGGGGGCTTGTGCCGAAAGAGGCCGGCAACAGGCGCTTACCTTCGGACAGCTCCGGATGCCCGTCTAATGCGTCTCTTGTCGCCTACACGGCAGGGAAAAGCTTTTCCACTCTGTCTAGGAAGGAGAAAGTGTGCCAGCAGAGCAAATGCCTCCCGGACTTTCCCTGCAATTCAGCAAGTGCTTTGCAGCTTGAAATTGGAAGGAAAGCCTCAGATTTAGCAGCCAGAGCTTCAGGAGGAGCAGCAGCGAGCACAGCATCGCTTTTGCAGCAGCTCCTTCCATGTGCATGTTTTTGGGAGTGGAAAGGCTTGCAGAGTGTTCAAGTAGCTTTTTCTCTCCGCTGGAAAGCTGCACGCTCAGTGCCAGTGTTCTGCAGCTTCTTTCTTCACGTTTCAGCAGCTAGCACGCTCTCCGTGTGCAGGAGAAGCGGCTGAGGCTTCCTTGCCGGAGACGAGGCACCTTCGCCGGCAGAGAGCCTCCGGCCGGCCGCGGTGCGCTCCGGAGCGGGGGCTTGTGCCGAAAGAGGCCGGGAACAGGCGCTTACCTTCGGACAGCTCCGGATGCCCGTCTAATGCGTCTCTTGTCGCCTACACGGCAGGGAAAAGCTTTTCCACTCTGTCTAGGAAGGAGAAAGTGTGCCAGCAGAGCAAATGCCTCCCGGACTTTCCCTGCAATTCAGCAAGTGCTTTGCAGCTTGAAATTGGAAGGAAAGCCTCAGATTTAGCAGCCAGAGCTTCAGGAGGAGCAGCAGCGAGCACAGCATCGCTTTTGCAGCAGCTCCTTCCATGTGCATGTTTTTGGGAGTGGAAAGGCTTGCAGAGTGTTCAAGTAGCTTTTTCTCTCCGCTGGAAAGCTGCACGCTCAGTGCCAGTGTTCTGCAGCTTCTTTCTTCACGTTTCAGCAGCTAGCACGCTCTCCGTGTGCAGGAGAAGCGGCTGAGGCTTCCTTGCCGGAGACGAGGCACCTTCGCCGGCAGAGAGCCTCCGGCCGGCCGCGGTGCGCTCCGGAGCGGGGGCTTGTGCCGAAAGAGGCCGGGAACAGG